>NW_020438977.1:19825-45428 GCF_000699045.2 Agrilus planipennis | reverse complement strand
AATACAAGACAAACTAAAACTACAAAAGTTTTTCTGGATGATTGCATCAAAAAGTTAGACGTACACGAATTTCCAAACATTGAATTTGTTAAGGTAGTGGGAAACCATTTTAAAATTAAATAAATAAACATTTCATAACTGATATGTGTTTTCTTTCTGAAATTATTTTATCTTTAATTTACTGAAGTACTGAAGTGCACTATAAATATATATTTATTTTCGATAAATAAAATCGGTAAGTAGTCGTTAACTTAATTATCGGAGCTGATGTGAACGGCAGGGATCTCGGCTAGTACCCGGGAGGGAATTCGACTGTCTATATTTTAACCAAAACTACCTGCGAGAGGGAATTCGGCATCACCGGTTTCTACTTTTTCGTCTTTTGTTGATTATTTTAATAATCCAAGTCGATCTAAGATGAACTTATAGCAATTAAATGACTTATACGTAATTTTTCTGAAACATATCCTTTCCATTATTCTAATTTATATTGTTAATTATCTTATAAAACTAAATTTTACTAGACAAACTTAAACATTTACCTAACTATTTTGTTATTACATCGTCTTTAGTCTCTAACAGTGAATGTAATTTAATTGGAATAATTCGTTATATAAAGCACATGTATGTAGTTAATTGATTGCGTGTCGCAATTACTGCGAAGCATTTTGAATAATATCTTGAAGAAACATCGCTTTGAGTTTAATTTCATAAAATTTATTTAAAATCTTTACAAACAAGTATATACTTATGTTCTGACAGATATGCCGTTATTCAAAAGAAGACCACAATTTCTGTACTGAAGGTAACGGTAAAAAAAAACACTTGAGAGTTTCATTCGCACCAACTACTAATGCTAGTAGGTGGACAGCCCCTCTAATATACAGTATAGTACCGGTAGGTACTGATTAGGCCAGAATTATTTGTCAACAATTCCGATCGATTGTTTACAATGTTGGAGGTACTTGTACTTGATTAGCAATTTCTAAATTTTCTGGAAGTGTTTTATACCTTTCGGAGCCAATCGTTTCTACAAAACTTAAAAATTAAATACCAATTCCAAGTAATCCCAACATTGCAAACAATTTAACCGACCACTGCGTAGACCTTTTCAGGTACTTATAAATATTTATGATAATTACTGTTAAAAATTAATATAGAAATTGTGTTTTTCTTTTGAATAATGACATAGTTTCTTGGGCATATACCCACAGATGTGGGGAGGGGCAGAGAAGGGCAACAGTGTTACCGGAGCCTGAACTGCTAACACTATATTAGCTGGCTAATCACGTGTCTATCTATCGACATAAGTACTACTATGAAAATTTATTTTCAATTTTTTACGCACTATAAACTACCTCCGGTTAATGAGGGAAAATTTATTGTTGTGCTCACAGGGAATCGAACCCGTTTCCTTTACCGTTGCGCACCAGTGCTCTGACAACTAAGCTACGAGAGATAACAACAATAACAACGACAAACCATACTTATTAGGTCACAGATCTGTCGAACTAATGTAATTATATTAACACTATATATATGAAACAACTTTGACATATAATAGTTGTTAATAACAAATGTTAATGTGAAAATTGATTTTCAATTTTTTACCCACTATAAACAACCTCAGGTTAATGAGGGAAAATTTATTGCTGTGCTCACAGGGAATCGAACCCGGGACCTTTACCGCTGCGCACCAGTGCTCTGACAACTATGCTACGAGAGATAACAACAATAACAACGACAAACCGTACTTATTAGGTCACAGATCTGTCGAACTAATATAATTATTTTAATACTATATATATGAAACAACTTTGACATATAATAGTTGTTAATAACAGATGTTAATGTGAAAATTGATTTTCAATTTTTTACCCACTACAAACTACTTTAGGTTAGTGAGGTAAAATTTGTTGCTGTTGCCACACCTTCGCCGGAAATCGAACCCGGGACCTTTCGCTTTATGCTCTGACCACTAAGCTACGAGAGATGACAACAAATTTTCCCTCATTAACCCAAGGTAGTTTATAGTGGGTAAAAAAATGAAAATGAATTTTCACATTATTAACCACTACATATAAACGTAAGTACTGTTTATAAATTTGAAAATGGTGTAAAATTCAGGAAATTCTGGACTTGCACCATTAAAGGCGCCTATGGGTAGTTTTATATAAATGCAACTGTACTTTCAAGATCACCAAGATCGTTTATTATATACCTGCCTAAATAATTCCTTCCGTTACTTTCAGGCAATAAAAAAAACATCTACTTATTCCTGATTGTTAAATTAAGGATAACAACTTTACACTTTACATATTATTTAATAAGCAAAATCTAGTACAGACCTGCTTGCCTTTTTTTTGTAGCGCTACTTCAATACCACGTAATATCTCTTCAATTAAATTATGCTACTAAAACGTGACGATGTTAGATGATTTATATCCTTGTTTGGTTGCTATTAGTGAAGTATGTAGGTACTAGGTAACTATGTAGACATCCACTCAAGACCTGTGTCAATTCCGATGGATCATTTAGTAATTACAGAAAAGACTGTCAATAGCCCGACGATGACCACGCATCTGGTTGGTACATTACAACTTATTCATATCCATTTCTAATTAAACGATGACTTCCACTTTCATGAAACCCAACAGTGCGTTATTTGCAATTAAAGAGAAATTGTTATTAATTAATAATGAACAAGATTCTTTTAAAAATACGTTCGTATAGATAACTAACTATTTATTTAAAGATATTTCAATATAATCGTATAGTTTAGATACAAAAAACCAGAAAATATTTAAAGATGTCCAATTGGTTTTTTGCAACACTCCTTTGCAGACTATATGGATGGTGTATTGTATTGCAAAATACGTTTTTTTTTTATTAGGTACTTCCTTATTTTTTTTTTTAGGTTATATATTTCCGCGCGCGCCCCTTTTTAACCTTGCGACCCTAGGCATATGCCTACTTTGCCTTATGGATAATCCGCCGCTGCCCCTTAGATTAGATTAAAATTTTAATCTCGCACCGTTTCTTACATTAAAAGTAGATACCTAATATGTTTAAATGTGGGAGAAACTCCTACTTATGTACAAATTAATAAACATTTCAATTAATTACCAAATGACTGAAATATTATGTATGTAGATTGTTGGTACATGTTCCATGTTGAAGAACCACAAGCAACAACATGAATGGTTCAACGATTACAAAAACCTCAACTCATCACATGGAGTAACTTTTTTCGGAAAGCTAGGTATTGCTGTTCTTGTGTTTAGCTTAGCCTTTTCTTGCTAACGTTGTATGTAAGTAATAAAATATTTAGGGATGGTGATTATACATGTTCGTAAAGGTATAAGAATTTAACAGTAACTGTCATCACACATTTACGTCTTATTTATTTTTATATCAAAGCGTACGCATAAATAGATGTACTTCTGTATTTTTCGTTATTTAAGTCAGAAATAATTTTTTTCGAATTAATGAAGGTAGATACCTATTACGGTTCATACCTACTCGGTAAAATTAACTTTGCTTCGTAAAATACCTTGTCGACCTCTCATTAATGTCATTAGCTATTAACTATTTACAGATAACGTCAAGTAAACAGTGTTGACATTTTAATGTTTTGTGTAGTAAGAAATAAGTATTAGGTATACTTTTTAACAAAAAATAAAACAGAAACACTAAATATTATCCACAAAATGACCATAAATTAAATCCACAAACTACCTACATTTTTAATGTTGTGAAAACCAGCCACAACAAGTTTTTACGATTTTAGGTTCACTTACGTTTGTTTTTTGACATGCCTCCTTCGGGAAGTCAGAGTATAGGATTCACGATGGCCTGCACTAAAGTATTTCATAATCTTTGGAATTGATTGCACACGGTTAATTACTCTTAAAACTTAAAGAGTAATCGTTATTTCTTAATTAACACTACACTACAACCACCTATTTAACTTCAACTCACTTATTGTAAACAGGGTATGTTGCTTTAAATCTTTTTTAAGATATGTAAACAAACACTGGCCCACTTCTTACGGTGTTCCTTTAAATATGTTTAAAACGAAACATTAAGCAGATCAACACATATGTGTTCTATAAACAATTGTTTTACGCCATCCTGGCCGAATTTGAAAAACAGTGCGACCTGTATTCTTCTTTTGAATTTAACCACGTGTTTGACACCGTAACAGCAATATCGGTAACAATCGGACCGTTTAATGCACGTGCTCGTACACCGACAACGGCACGCATCTTACCTCATATACATCACCATAAACACTACCTTCGCTGACTTTCGGTCCACGCTCTACGTCCGGAGCAGCGCAGCAGCAGTAGTAGCTCGAAATGAAGGGTCTGGAATGAGTCAGCGGCCCCACCATACCTTCCGTCTCTCTTGTACAAATAAAAACACGGATTATTCCTCTCGTTCGGCTGGGAGCAATATCGCTCCATCAAGCGTTTAACGATAAATAATCTTCAGGCATATATCAAATTCTTCATTCGGCTTTCTGAAGAAATATATGTATTTCCGCGATGTGTGCAAGTTGGATTTTATGCAACCCCGGATTAGGGTACTAAAACGCGATATTGGTAATTAGAGAAAATACCTAATTCGCTTGCAATATAAAAAACGAATACAAGACATTTTTACAAAAAAAAAAGTGGAAATTAATAGAGTGCATCAAACAATTCTGGTATTAATGCAATTAGTGGAAGAAGAAACTTGTTGAATAATGCAATAACCTGTTTTAAGGCAGTTTCACTTGAAATCATCTAATTGTAAATCTACAAGTTGTTACAGCGTCAAACATTTAAATTAATTAAGGTCGGATTCAACATTAAATAAAAGAATACAGATGATTTTTTTTAATTAGGTATATCGCCTATAATTCAGTATATCTGTTCTTTTCAAGTTATTATTCAAGTAAATTTCGAGAAAAAGATTTCCAATACGTATGTATTCAAATATCAATAAATATAATAAGAAAGACATCAGGTAAAATTTCGTTTTTGAAGATATCAATAAATAGTAATGTCAATCTTGAAACTAATTAAAAATTGTTTAATTCGAACGGCTACTTCTACATAGCAAGACTATAGTGAAATTGTTCATCAATGTACGTGGTAAATTAGCAATAAAATGACTGAAATCAAAAGTGGTGTCACTGTTAAAATGCTTCAGAAACTCAAATGTGAGTTTGGCAAAATCTATTGCAAGCATTTTTTTTCCATCACTAACATCACTGGATTCTTTTGGTACCGACGCGATTCCGACGTGAATTTAGTATCACAAATGCATGAAAAGTAAGCAAGTAAATATTTTTAACCAACCCGCGACTTCGCTAGTGTTCATGTCCTAAATATATTGTCAAAGACCAACGACGACCGTATAAAATTAATCTTTCTATCCCTCGGTAAGAGTATTGCATTTTTTTTTGATAAATGGTACCCTAGTTCTATTCTGTATTTTTGACAATGTTTCATGATATGTTTTATCCGCGCCTTCGTCCTAAAAATAACAGGTCAATTGAAAAGTCCCCGGCCTAAAATAGTAAAACACATTTTTTTTGCAAAATTCGTTTTTTTTATTCAACATAATTCCCTTCAAGGGTGATACACTGATTATAGCGATCCTCCAACTTTTCGATACCATTTTTGTAGTACGATTTGTCCTTTGCTTCAAAATAGGCCTCAGTTTCGGCGATCACCTATTTATTCGACGAAAAATTTTTCCCAACGAGCATTCTTTTGAGATCTGAGAACAGGAAGTAGTCGCTGGGGGCCAGATCTGGAGAATACGGTGGATGCGGAAGCAATTCGAAGCCCAATTCATGAATTTTTGCCATCGTTTTCACTGACTTGTGAGACGGTGCATTGTCTTGGTGAAGCAGGACTTTCTTTTTCTGCAAATGCGGTCGTTTCTCGGCGATTTCGTCCTTCAAACGGTCCAATAACGCTATGTAACAGTCGCTGTTGATGGTCCTTCCTTTTTCAAGGTAGTCAATGAAAATTATTCCACGCGCATCCCAAAATACAGACGCCATAACCTTGCCAGCCGACTGTTGCGTTTTTGCACGCTTTGGAGCGGGTTCATCGTGTGCAGTCCACTCCGATGACTGTCGATTGGACTTCGGAGTGAAATGATGGAGCCATGTTTCATCCATTGTCACATATCGACGCAAAAACTCGGGTTTATTACGCGTGATCATCTTCAAACACTGCTCTGAATCATCAACTCGTCGTTGTTTTTGGTCAAAAGTGAGCTCGCGCGGCACCCACTTTTCACAGAGCTTTCTCATACCCAAATATTCGTGAATGATGTGATGTATACGTTCCGTTGATATCTGTAGAGTGTCTGCTATTTCATTCAATTTCAATTTACGGTCATTCAAAATCATTTTGTGGATTTTTTTAATGTTTTCGTCCGTAACAGCCTCTTTTGGGAGTCCACTGCGTTCACCGTCTTCGGTGCTCATTTCACCACGTCTAAACTTAGCATACCAATCCTTGATGGTTGATTTTCCTGGGGCAGTGTCCGGAAATTCGTTATCAAGCCAAGTTTTTGCTTCAACTGTATTTTTTCCCTTCAAAAAGCAATATTTTATCAACACGCGAAATTCCTTTTTATCCATTTGTTTCACAATAACAAAAGTTGCTTCACTAAAAATTCTATAATTCACAAAATAATGATCCGACAGTCGTCAAATTTATAGACGCGTCTTTTGAAAGTTAGGACTAACTGAAAATCATATGGATTTAGTTCTGGTGCCGCCATCTATGTGTCAGGCCGGGGACTTTTCAATTGACCGTAGTACGTGTCAATGATAACAAACGACCACATACAAATAAATTTTTTTAACCTTCGGGAAGAGGATTTTTTTTCTGGATAAAACATAGCCTACGTCCTTTTCTGTACCATTGACAATGTGTGTAGAAAATTTCATCATACGTTTTATCCGCGGCTTCGCTCTCGTTGATGTCCTAAAAATACGTGTCAAAGATCGCAAACGACCAAATAAAACTAATTTTTTTAACCTTCCGGAACAGTATTTTTCTTCTGGATAAAACGTACCCTATGTCCTTTTCTGTACCATTGACGATACGTGTACCTACACAATTTCATGATGATCGGTTGTGTAGTTAGTTAAGTCGTGAAATAGTAGCAAACAAGCAAACTCATATTCGCATTGATAATGTAATATTAGTTAGGAAGGTGGGATTTACATGTGTCACTTTAATTTTATTAGAAAAATTTTCATTATTTACTTAAAGCAGGCTCCATTATTTACAGAAGATATGATCAAGAAGAATACATCTCAGTCATCATATAGATCCACCCACCATTATGGTAAAGACGGAACGCTAACGCCTTTTTATTTTGGATTCGTGATGCTTGTGTAGTTTCCATGCGTTTAAATGCTAGCACGCTTTTCTTGTTTATTAATAAGTTAATTTATAGACTGCTCTCTAGCAATTAAGACTATGTCCATCAGAGGGTGTGATATCTCGATCTTGATAGCTCATGTGATGAGGATCAGAAAAATGCAAAATATGAACCTAATCCAAGCTAAACTCCAAAAGAGCAAGGCCAATATTGCTATTCGAGCTTTATTTAAGTCATAAATATGTCCTTAACTCCACCAAGCACTATGGCCTATACTAGAGGTTTAGAGCATTATTTAGTCCGTTTTTCCTATTCAATTTCCTATTTATCCACCTAGCCTGGTACAAGTTTATCTGTGACCACCTTGGACTACTTTTTAATTATCTCTTCTGTCTTCATTTCATCTGCCTCATCTTTCTCACCCTAATCACCACCCACTCATTTTCACGATTTCTGAACGAAGGCTGAAAAGGACCTTCCGCTCTAATGCCCTACCCTCCAACGTAATCCGGTGGGACTGCCTGCCCAGCAGCAATAGTAGCAAGTGGTAATGAAACATCCAAAAGTTTTTCTTTCTTACATATTTTTGTATTTATCTACTCATACAATTTTCAATTACTTTTTTTTGGTATTTAATTTGCTTTGCCTTAGAATTTCTGTATGTATTGTTAGGGGGTGAACACGAATTTGGTCAAAAAAATGAATGCAAACGCCCTGAAGTACCCAAAGGCACCCTCAAGTAACATTAATTACGCCAATGTACAGGAATGTAAAGAAAAAGTACTTACAACTTAATCTCATTAGAGGGCATTTTTATGGCCAGATTCTTACACAGTGCTCCGACAAACCTCTAAAAGTACCTTCATACATATACGTTTTCTAAAGCAGGGATATATCCATAATTTTAATAATATAATGTTTACATACATTTCAATGAATTTTAACAAAAATATGTAATATCGATTTCTTTTTTTTGTAGATACATTAGCTACTTATTCTAAAATATTATTGTATGGAATTTTTGTAAACATTACGTGTTTGTGCCTGTTTCAAACTACGTTGTTTTGTATGTTATCAGTGTCATCAAAAGCGAGTGGTGTTTCTCCTGTAAGAGCACAAACAGAAGAATAGATAGACCCTGTCTCCTACATGTCAAAACAAACAGGAATGGAACTTATTACAGTCGAAATCTGATTTGTTTGCTTTATTAAGCTTTTGGCATTTGGCTACTTTTGTGCAATGCTTTCCGATGAGTGGTTGACATCACTACCATAGCAAAGAGGAAGGGCCTGACCAGGGTTCTCCTATTCACGTGTAGGTACTTGAAAATATTATAGTTGGCGACAACGTAACTGACAAACCTGATGATTGGCAGATATCGAAAGTCATAGGGTGCATAAGAACAGTTAAGATTTTCTTTAGCAAATAAACTATAAACTATGACTTTTTTCCGACATATTAGAGGCAGAAATAGGAGTTAAGAGGAATAGTGGCAGATCTAGATTAGATTACTGTCCGCAAATAGTTAAAGATGTAGGATGTTCTAGTTTTAGGGAAATGCAAAGATTAGCTCAGGATAGGAATGAATGGGCGTGCGTGTTCAACCAGTGTTAAGACTGACGACCTTATGATGATGACACACAAATATCTGGAAAAATTGTTTTCTAACCTAATTTCCCTAGAGCCAAAGTGTACTCATTTTTTCCACCTGCCCAAATGAGTAGCGTCTCGTAAAATGCACAAAAATGTTTTAGGGACATTCTGATTTAAACCTTCAGTTACAGAATATTTACTTTCAAAATTGTTACGAAATAGCTCTTTCTCTTATTTCTAAACTGTAGATGCAAAATACATGTCACAAATCCTAATTGTGCTCTTTGTTAGTTATTACTTTCAATCAAAATTATAATTAACGCTGCATTGTTTATCAAAAATATAACTCATTTCTATGTTTACCCCTGTTAATAGTAAAACATTTCAAAAAATTCTTGGATGTATGAATGTTTTGATGAATACTGTTTCAACGAAATCTACTATTTTAAGTATACTGTATTGATTTAATAGTAAATAAAAATAATGTAGCGTACTCAAACATCTTTCACACTACTAACTAATTTATTGAACTAAGTATTTAGTCTTTAATTAACACCACTATTATTCATTATTTACTTTACAATATGGCACGCTTTGTCACCTCTTCGCTCTTCTTCCTTTTTCGTTTTCTATGGTCTCGTAACCGCAGAATCCGAACTGTACTGTCCCAAAAAAAAAAAGAAACTGGGGTATTTCATATGGGCAGTCTTTTCCGACTATGTCAGAGAGCAGGACGGAAGACCCTCTTCAGCCTTCTTTTAGGAAGAGTGAAGGAATAGGTGGTGGTTGGGTTGACAAAAATGATATGGACAAAAACCTGGACCAGATCTGGCGAACTCGAATATGTGTCCTGCCGAATGCTAACCAATGGTCTAAACCTAAACCTATAGACCATGCCGTTAGTGTTCCAATCTTGCGGCAACTACTTATAGGGGCTAGACTTGCTTTAGAAGGATTCTAGAATGTGGGATCTAAAGAATCTGGGTTTTTTTGTTACTAACGACATCTAGGCAACCCTCTTGATGATTGCCTACAATATGTTAAAATTGATAAATGGTTACGAAACTTACTTGGTGATGATCTTGGTTTTTATTGAATACTAAGTTTCGAACAATTACTTTCTTTAATTATTAATTTTTAAAATATTCCACAATTAAAATGAAATACTCTTATAAAACTTTATTAAAATATTTAACTACACATAAGATGGTCATCTCATGAACACATAAATCAGAATCATAACCTCCACCTCTACGCCCATTCCATTGCGTCATTCCTCATAGATAAAATAATGTCTTACCATAGATCATTGTCCATAGATACAATCACATCGCGAAATTCAAATGTCAAACTATTAGAAAATAGACTACGTTTTATTAACTTATTATTTTTTTTGGATGATTATTTATTTTATACCATTGGATGATTGCCAGCTTGACGACCGAAAGGACCATCACGGGCAAGATGTGATTTATGACGGTGTAAGCGGCGGAACGTGCTCAATAGTGCGCCCCTTTCACCCTCCACTCGTATTACACAATGCACATACCATATGGCTTTTGCGGCCACCGAAGCGCGACTCAACTGATTAAAATAACGAAGAGGGTTTTATAGCTCTGTTACAATTCGAATGATTTATATACACTTTTGAACTGCTCTCTTCTCTATAGCAATTACCCAGCAAACTGCTTTTTCCGTGACTACTAGCGTCCGCCAGTACAGGGGTGGCTTAAGGTCCGATCGATCTGGACGCAACACAGGACGTCGAAATTTCAGGGAGACCAATACCAGCAGCAACCAACAGCAAACGTAACAAAGCGAATAAAGGCTTGGACTAAATCAATAACACCTACACTCAAAAATCAATTAGTAACAATGTGAATCTTGGAAGAGTGTTATTAAAAGCATATTCGTAGAGCACTTCGTTCGTGTGGTCTTTTTCTACAATTAGCTTATGATTAAAGTGATCAATATATGTATTAACTGAAGAATGCTTTTATTTGATTACTAAGGATCGTAAGGTTATAGTAGGTAGAGTGAAATTAGTATTGACATAATCATCATCTTCCTTTTGTTTACAGAAATGTGGACCTAAAAAATAATCAATTTAGTTTAATTTCCAATTAGATCTAAATATCTGACAACTGTTTGGTTGACTGTTGCCTGGTTGTCAGGTCCACATTGATTGACAATCATCATCATAAGGTCATCTGTCCGAAAACTGGTTAGACACGCACCTTCACTCTTTCCTATCCTCAGCTAATCTTCGCATTTCTCTAAAACTAGAACAACCCATCTCCTTAACTATTTGCGAGCAGTAATCTAATCTAGGTCTACCTCTACCCTTCCTACCTACCGCTTCTGCTACTAATATGTTTCTGACTAGACCTTGATGCCTGAAAAGGAGTTCTACTAACCTACCTCGCCTATTTATTATTAACTTTCATAGAGTTCTCTGTTCTCTTATTCTTTTTAACACTTCGTGATTTCTAACCTTCTCTATCCTCATTATTCGCCTATAACACCATATTTCTTTTCCGCCGCGCCCACTGTTCATGTTTCGCACCTGTACAGCGTCGTGCTCCAAACATACATCTTTAACCACCTTTTTCGAATTTTACATTATCCATTCGCGAGCATACAAGTGACTTCTTTTTATTGACGGCTACTCGAACCTGCGTTATCCTCTATTTTATATCCCTACTACTTCCGTCTTGGCTTATCTGAGTTCCTAGATAACTAAAATCAGCAACTTCTACTAATTTTTCGTCTCCTGTCTTTATATTCGCTCTTTCGAGGGCCAAATGCCTCCCAAATTTTGTTATAAACGGAAAGCAAACACAAACTATAAAACTATCATTTATAAAGAAACGTTAAAATTTTTTTAGAAGAATTAAGTAACGTTTTTAATTTAAAAGACCGAGGCAAAGACAAACGCAAATTTCCTCCTAACTTCTTAAATTTATTTAAAAACGAGTGCCCTTCTAAACCAGGCCATTTGGTTACATCGCACCCCGGGCCAAAATATTCAGTCCGGCTCTGGCTCTTTCTCTACTATTTCTTCCCTTGTACGAGGGTGGATTGATAAGTTTCCGGCCTAACCAAGAGATGACGCCACTAGGCCTACCTTGAGGTGACATTCTATAGTACCATCCTTGGATAGCTTGTAGCTATAGTTTCAGCCCGATCTCCTTGCTAGTGTAGGTTTGACAGCACGCTGAACAAGACGCCTCTGTGGTTTTCGTAAAAATGGAAAAGCAGGAAAATCGTGCTGTCATCAAATACTTTTATTTGAAGGGGTTAACGCCGAAGGAAATTAAAAAAGAGATGGACTCAACACTGGGGACACCCTCCCCGTCATATTCAACCGTTAAGCAGTGGGTTTCCGAGTTTAAAAAGGGTCGTGTGAGCACCTCTGATGGGCCTCGCTCAGGACGCCCCGTTGAGGTCACAACTCCAGATATGATCGAAAAAATTCATCAAATAGTGCTGGGAGACCGCAGATTGAAAGTGCGTGAGATAGCTGAGACCTGTAAGATGTCATATGAACGTGTGCAACATATTTTGCACCAACATTTGCATATGGAAAAGCTCTGTGCAAGATGGGTGCCGCGTTTGCTAACAGTCGACCAAAAATTGATTCGAAAAAACATTTCTACCGCAAATTTGTCATTGTATAAGCGTAATCCAAGCGAATTTTTGCGTCGATTCGTAACCGTTGACGAAACGTGGGTCCACCACTACACTCCTGAAACCAAAGAACAGTCTAAACAGTGGATTGGACCAGGGGAACCAACTCCAAAGAAGGCAAAAACAATTTTTTCGGCGAACAAGGTTATGGCTACTGTTTTTTGGGATGCAAGAGGTATTATATACATTGATTACCTTGCAAAGGGTAATACTATCACTGGTCAATACTACGCAGACTTATTGCAACGTTTGAGCCACGAGGTGAAAATTAAACGACCTCATCTGGCGAAGAAAAAAATCTTGTTTCATCACGATAACGCACCAGCGCACACGTCAATCGTTGCGACGGCTAAAATCAACGATCTAAAGTTTGAATTGATGCCGCACCCTCCTTACTCTCCAGACCTAGCCCCGAGTGACTATTTTCTGTTCCCTAATCTCAAAAAATGGCTTGGCGGTAAGAGATTTGCGGACAATGAAGAAGTAATCGAAGCTGTAAATGGTTATTTTGAGGAGCTTGACGAATCAGTCTATAGAGATGGCATTAATAGACTGGAACACCGCTATGAGAAATGTATCAGCCTTGGAGGAGATTATGTTGAGAAATAAAAAAAAAAAATTTTTAAAAACCTTGTTTTTCTTGGTCAGGCCGGAAACTTATCAATCCACCCTCGTATATCAGTATCATTGGCGATCATAGTGAACGGAATTTTACTCTAGATATAAAAGATACCGTAGGCGTGTAGGCCGTCCCTGCATGTATATTTTGCAGTTCTAGAATACGTACGTCAATTTCAGAGATTCGCTACACTGTATACTTATTGCACATTTATATTATATAAATCAGTCGATCTTCTTCCAGAGCTGTTTAATTAACTTTTTCGTTATTTTCATTTTTATTATAATGCTAGGGTATTATTGTAAACAGTTTTTGTATCTACGTTAAGTTTTAACGATCAAGGCGCCACCCGTGGCGTTTTCAATATACTACCAAGTTAAAAATGAACCTAATCCTGCCTTCCTTACGAATCATAGTAATTGTAGAATTGCTTTGGGTCAGCGTACACACTACACGTACAATACCGCAATACTCTGTCAATTACTTATCAGTGAACAGTGTGGACCAAGAGCATTTTATGCAACTATTATTAGAAAATTGTATGGTGAAAGTACTCCGTATTTATGTGGAGAGGAAATTATTGGGCTGAGAGAATTGTAAACACGAATTTTTTTTGAAAGAAAAGTATGAAGGCATAGAAGTGCCTATACATAGACTATAGTTATATTTATAGCTGTAGGTCATAGTTTATGTAAATATAAATAAATAATAATAAATATCCCGACGTAGGAATCCTAAGATCTGCCGATACGGTATTATTTTGGTACTAGTTGGTCTCATCCAAATTTGGAAGGACGAGCACCGTTGTCAATGGTTTGAAAAAATACTTTAAAAAAAGTCAAAGGGGGAAATCATTCCCTACCATACCAAATTTCACCTAACCACAGCCACTACTATTATATCTAAAATGTATGACTCTACGATCGAACGTCGACTATTACACGAGCTAATTAAATTTTCGAATTAAAAATTTCTATTACACAATCACATCGTGAATATAAGGTAAGTCTAACGTATAGTTCCATCCAGAGATTAAAATGCAAATACAAAATAAAAAATTCCTATTTTTATCTTGCATTTAAATACTTTTTTGAGAAAAGGATTTTGTATCTTATTTAAAATACTTTCCTAAATGTATTTTCTATCTGTAAAATGCGAAATATATTTTTGCGTTTAAAAATTTTGCTAGTAGCACCGATCAAACATTATATAAAATGACGAATGAAAGTTGCTCACATTGGCTATTTAAAGTATTAGAAACTTAAAAGGGGACAAAAAGACGTTCCACGAATACCTTCTAATTCTATAACTGTAGAGAGGTCAAAAAATTCTAAACTCCTTGAAAATGGATAATCTAAAATATTAGATGGATATAGTTTTCCGTGCTCAATGGCATGGACCATCGAATTTTGATATCAGCATCTCCCATATCAGGAAAGAACTACGAAATTCTATGAATTAGGTGCGACAAAACAGCCCCCAAAACAATATCGAATTAATATACGCCAACTGAAAACTACAAGATATTGTGATGTGCTAATAAATGCCTGTAATCAAAAATTCTTAGAAAACGATTCGAAAAACTTATTAGATGAACCCAAAACGGAAAAAGAAACTATGGATTCCATTTCTTTCTCTTATTACAATGTGGAAAAGATCGGAAACAAAATTGGGTTGTAAATATTTTGATATGAAATGGTTGATGTTGATTTTACAACAATAAAATTATTTGCAACCACGTCTTAGCTCTGATCTTTCACGCTAAGCAAACTATTTTGTCATCAGTGTCATTTTTCCAATTAAAACGGGTGACAAAGGCAAATAAGGAAGCACATAAAAGAATTATTTGTTGCTGAACTGAAGAAACGATATTACAAAAATAGAAAAACCATACCTAAATCACTTCAAACAGAAAAATATGAATCATACTTAATCTTCGCAGTTGGTGATATGGTGCAAACACCACTATTAACCCAGAAAAACTTAAATAAAAAAGCAAATGCCTGCAAGGTTTTCTTAAAAAATATATTATACTTAAGTAAATGTAGAAAATTAAATAGGTATCTACTACAAAAAAGTATTAGTTGAAAAAAGTATTTTGAAACTACGTATTGTATTTAGCATTTAAAATACAAAAGGGAAATCTATTTTGTATTTTACATCTGAAATAACAAATCAAAAAAATATTTGCATTTTGTACTTAAATACTTTTAAAAAAAAATTTTGCACATCTCTAGTTGCATCCATTACTTAAACGTCTTACTAGTCAACTAATTCTGGAAAGGGCTATTAAGCAAGGAGATACAATTTACATTAGAAACAAAAACAAAAATACTCATAATCAGAGCATCACGATCAAGAGAACCATAAAAGGAGAAATAATTTATAAAGAAGGGGTACGCCAAATAGTGTTATTGACGGTGGGCAGGGCTTGTGATAAGATAACCGTGGAAAACTATCATTGCGCAATGAGTTCACTTTGGCTTACTGGGCGTCTATGCGCATATTTGTTCATTTTTAAAATGTTCTGCTCAGTGATAATAACGCTATTTGGCGTAAAACATATTAGGATAACAGTTAAGTACTTCTTCTCGATCACGATGATCCCTTCATCGTTCCATAAGAAATAAAGAATATACGTATGGTAAAAGGCCCAGTTTCTGACACTCTAAGAGTGACACCTGAGATTATATTACGATAACTAAAATAATATTTAATTAGAATAAATAATTTTTATACTATAAACAAGTTCAGAGTTTATAGAAAAACTCATATACGCGATATAATTATTTAAAGCGAATTAGTAATTTTAATAAATGATTTAAAAAGTGATGTTTGAAGACCCACTTTCTGACACTTATCAATAAAATTTACAATTCAATTGAAAGTAAAAATTATCACTGTAATAATCATTTTAACACTAACAAAGATGAAATTTCTTTTACAACAATCATTTTCATATTTTAAAGAATTATTTATAACAGTGCATATAATGTTTAGTTTATTCACAAAAATATTAAATGAATATTTATCGCTGTAATTACAGAAAATAGTATATCAAATCATAATAATCATAATAAATACAAATTTTGAAACATTTTATGGATGTCAACAAACAAATAACCTCCTGAGTAAGAGGTAAGAATGTGAGTGTCAATAACTGCGACATACCTATAAAATTGAGCCTAGTTATTGACACTTATATTTTATTAATAAAGCTTTATTTAATATGATATATTGATTTTTTAGACTAAATAATAGTTCATTGTTAAACAATTTATATATATATCTATACTACTTTGTAGGTGAAAAATGGCAACGATATGAAAAGCGGAATGAGCTTTATTAACGCTTGTATGGTTGCTGCAGAAACAGAAACTGAATGCATTAATATTTTTCGAATCAACGTTGGTGACCTTAGATTCATAACGATTGTAGATTTATTAAATTACACATGGAGAAGGAACTCCTTATCTATAGTCTTCATGACCTAACCTAAAACCATGGTGCATATCATTTTTATCTACATATGCCAATCAATTTAGCTATTTCCACCATAACATAACTACACACACGTCAATAAGAAAAACCTCCCCTACAACCATAGTTAAGGATGTGGGCTGTTCTAGTTTGAGGGAAATGCGAAGTTTAGCTCAGGATAGGAAAGAGTGGAGGTACGTGTCCAACCAGTCTAAAGACTGATGACCTTATGATGATGATGACAACCACTGATGCTTAGCACTTCACATAGGTACTCGAATCCGGGCATGATCACTTACTTTTTTCCTTTAAAATGCGAACGTTATTTTTTTAGATTGTCTTCTGTCTTTAAAGTAGCATAAATGTATTACGTTTGTCCATCACGTTAAACAAACGTTGGAATATTTTTCCAGTATTTATTAATCGTTTTTTAAAACTGTTTCAATCGATTTTAAAGTGTATTTAATTCCAATTAAGTATAATTACTTTCTAATACTTGAACTGCTTAGTTTTATTATTTTTGAATTAAACGTTACGATAGTATAATGCATAAACAAGAAAATTTTCAAATACCCCACTTTTGCTTGGTAATAAAAACGAAATAATGCAGTTTACGATTAACGCTACCGCCTACATGGTAACGGAATCAACGCATTCAGCTACTTCACGGGCAGGCTATTATGTGCCCACTTTCTCTGCTACAGATTCATCTATTATGTCACTGGTTCAGCGAAAGTTTACCTATGCGTTCTCATCGAAATGTCACGATTCTAATAGATACGCACAAATATTAAGAATTAAATTCCATTTCCGATTTCATCTACACTCGATTTCCGTACGGATACTGACGAGCTAATTCTTTTGTCCAAAAATGGTCACGAATTTTCGATTACATCATATCGTTTAGAAAAATGATAAAAGAACGTAGTCTTGGTATAGATTACATCATCATCATCATCATCATTATCATCATCGGTTTGTCAGCCCTAAGACTAGTTGTACGTCCTGTATTAAAAATGAAATGTGTGCTGGAACACATACTAGAAGTGAAACTTCAACGGACAAGTGAAAAAACGAATCGCAACCAAAGTTTTACATCAAGTTTTACGGGCAGATTGTTAATGTACTTGTCAAATTTGAAAACCGGTCTTTAAAACTTCAAGTAAAAATTTTGTCCGGTTTTCAAATTGGACAAGTACATTAACAATCTGCCCGTAAAACTTAAAGCAAAAATTTTGTTGCGATTCGTTTTTCCACTTGTCCCTTGCCATTCGTTTTTCCACTTGTCCGTTGAAGTTTCACTTCTACTATGTGTTCTAGGACACATTTCGTATTCACAGGTTTACTGCAAATTATTATTTGGTTTTTACACAGACCACAAATAGAGGCAATGATGCCCAGCCACGTGGAAAGCAGAGGTAAGAAAACAACAGCTGAGCACAGCACACGTCACCGGGACTCTAGTGGGCGCATCGTTCTCCGCGCGTCTGCGCATTATATCCATATAATACAGTCGTTGCCCTCTCTTGGCCTCCGCCAGCCTTTCTTTCCCTCCACCGCTGTCTCCTTTCACCCCGCGATATACCGTCTACCCCCTCTATGCGGCCGTAACGCTTTTGCATGACAGAAAAAATTGTAATACCATACCTATATATAGAAGTTTCACTTCAAAAATAAAATGCGGTGTTTCATTGATGAATAAACTGTCCTTTGCCTCCATCCTGACATTCTTTATCTTGAAAAGCTAATCATCCCTTTGTCGTTAATGTATCAAGTGAGCCTAGGTCCCTAATTAATAAATAGAAAACGGGGTTTTGAAGGAGAAGAAATGTATATTGTAATTTTTATTTATTTACTTTTGTAAGAAGAAAAGGGTCGTTTGTCCTTTCTATTTACGCAAAAATATAGAAAAAAAAAGGTTTTAATAGAACTGTGAGTGTAATGACTCCGTTTACCCTAAACTGCTCCACTATCTATTATCTTTTATTATCTTTGTTTACTTCTTTTGTACATTTAGTCTATTTTCATTCGTGTACAATTTATGTATTTTTTTGCGAACTTTGAAGCGTTTGGCAGAAATTATCGCCGGTGGGATATGTCCGGCAGTGTTATTAATTTTTAACAGTATTCTGTGAAATATAGGGAAATGTCCAATCAGTAATACGACTGACGACCTTATGATGATGATGATGATGAATATTCTGTGGAAAAAAAAAAACTTTTGAGTGTTTCATTCCCACCAGCCAGTAATGCTGGTGGGCGGGCAGTCCCTCCGGACTACGCCGGAAGGCCATGCCGCTCGGACATATTCTGTGAACAACCCACATCCTTAACTACTTGCGAACAGAAATCTAATCTAGGTCTACCTCTACCCCTCCTAACTCCTGTTTCTGCCTCTAATATGTCTCTGACTAGATCTTCATGCCTTAAAAGTAGAACACCATCTAATTTAACCTATTTCGCCTATTTTTTATTGATTGAGTGCTCTGTTCTCGTATTCTTTCTAATACCTCTACATTTCTAAACTTCACCGTCCATGTTTCGCACCCGTACAGCGCCGCGCTCCAAACATACACCTTTAACAACCTTTTTTGGGTTTCTAAATTAACCGATGGCGAGCATAGAAGTGACTTCTTTTTATTGAAGACGACTCGAACCTGCGCTATCCTCCACTTTATATCCCTACTATTCCTTCCGTTCTGACTTATCTGACTTCCTAGATACCTAAAATCGGCCACTTCTTCTAATTTTCCGTCTCCTATCTTTATATTCGTTCTTTCCCTATTTTATGTTCCCTTCTTCTGTGAAACATTATGTAAAATCAGCATTCATCGTCAGACTTAAAGAAAAGCAATTAATATTTTTACGTATCTTTAGCACCTGATATCTGCAAACTGGCCATCGGCCCAGGTTAGTAGGTATGCATAGGTTTAAAGTACATACTTCCGCTATTCTATCCAACCCACTTACTCAGAAAATAAATAATGTATGTCGGCTGTGGGATCTTACTCTATAAATATTACTTAACACATCTGTTATAAGAAACTCAGAGTTATAATATATTAAAGAAATGAGTTTGGGACAGTCTGGTCATATTTATATAAAATTTTCCAAATTTGGTTTGTTCAAAATACTGCATCGGCAAGCTTTCCCGAAAGAAAAAGTATTCCATTTGTGACAGTTTTTTTTATAACCGACTGTGTACTCATGTATACAGTTTATTTGCACAATTTAAACTTAGGGGAAGTTACGTTTTCTATCTCCGATGTACACACATACCTATCAACGTACAAAAGACATAATGTTGACGTGTCACTTTCTGGAGGTATAACCGATGCGATTATGGTAAAAATGCAGCCACCGGATTATGCAGTCGGTAATCATGCAAATTCCAGGACTTACAAGATTACCCAGCTACGGTTGACTAATAGGATTTTGCGAATATTCGAACCTTTTGCTTGATGATGTACATACGTGTGTATGTGCATGGCACATAATATACCTACATAGGCACATTATGTATTGCAAATTAAAGGACCTTGATCTATCATGTAAAAAGGAAATAATTGTTTTGCGCTTGAGGATGATGGTTTCTATTTTAAAAATCAGATACCCTTTATATGTATAACTAGCAGCGAAACCCGCCGTTGATCGGGTTAAAATACATCGCATATTTAACGGTATGTAAAATATTTAAGATTCCACTTTTTAACGTAGATAATATAGATTTCTATCTTACATATTAAGAGACTTACCCCCGGTTTCCTGGGCGCTGATCAGCGTTATCAATTTGGTTAAACTGATTAGAGCCAATCACGTTCCGCTATAATATTTTAAAATAGGGGCACGTGATAGGCAAAATTCAGTTGAACCAATTTGTTAACTTTTAATGTTTTCGATCATTCTAGAATGTTGCAGAACACAAAATTATTCTCGATACTGACATACCACCCTCCTCGCCTCAGAGACATATTAGAAGCAGAAACAGAAGTTAAAAGGAGTAGAGCTACGCAGATTAGATTACTGTTATAGTTAAGGATGCGGAATGTTGTAGTTTTAGAGAAATGCAAAAATTAGTTCAGGATAAGAAAGAGTGGAGGTGGGTGTCCAACCAGTTTTAGGACTGACGACCTTATGATAATGAATACTCTGGGATAAGTCAGGATGAAAAGAGCATATGCTCATTGCTCACAAAAGATTAACTGAGAAATTAGTACAGTCCTATTTACTTTTTTAGGTCACTACTGGAAAGTTATTTCAACCTGGAGAGAAGGTCAATAAGTAATTATTTAAACAGCAGGAATTAAGATTCAGATTCACAAGAATTCAAAAGAATCATTAGAAGCGAGTCAGCTGCAAGACAGGGTGGTGAAACGGGTAATCGTATTTGTCAGCTTTTGTCAAATTATTATTTTTGCGTTAAATATATTTTATTAATATACAGTTAAATAACTTCTGTAACTCCAAACCTTTGGTAATTGGAATATTGTTTTTTACATTATTTCCAAACTTAATAACTCGAATTTCTCCAAGTCGAAAGTCGTTTAGATTTAATTAAAAACAACACTCGTTTTGCAAGTAAAAAGTTATTTTTACTGCCTTACTTTGTTTGATATGTCGGCCACTTAATAAAATTTTGTAAATGTGTTCGTGTACATGCCTTGTCTGTACATGCATTACTATTATTATTACAATACACCCACACCCCACAGTTGCTTCGATTCGCTTTCGGTTTCCGCAAAAGAAAGGAACTTTCTGTAATTTACGTACGGTTAAATAGTGCACGCGCTTCCACCGAAGCAATAAATCCTTATCTAGTAGATCTTACGATTAATTTTTCACAAGTGAGCGGGAATTTGTTGCTCTTTCAGCTGGTGCGTAACATGCAATGTTTTACGATCACAAATAAAATGTGTTGCGATTTCACTTTAGCGCATAACTAATTTTGCCAGAGCCTACTATCTATTTCAATAATATTATTCAACTTTAAATATTTTAGAATAAATAGTCCAGTCGGTAGAGAATTTTCCAGGCATAAATTTGTTACCGGACGGGAGTTGTTCCATGTTGTAGACGGGGAAAAGTTAAGCAACCCTGTATATTTTTAAACTTCGAAAAAGTGTGCGTTAACAAATGGGGAAGGTCCAAAGTTGGCAAAAACCAGGCTTTTAGATCTAGAAGGCAAGGTATGCCTTTTAGAAAGAAAAATTTCAAATAAAAATTGTAGAGAAATTAAAAAACTTCAATTTGAACCGCGGCTCGATCAATTTTGTCAATTGGTTATTGCAGAAATCTCAAAAAATCGTCAAAAATTGCCATTTCTTGTATATTGATTGTTTATTGCAAATATTACTTTTTTAGTGATTTTATTACATTGAAATGAAGGTTTTTAAATTTGGAATTGAACAGATTTTTGTGGGCGTAAATTGGTCAATTTTTTGGTGAGATATTGTTAATTGTTTATCCCAACAGATATGAAGAGATATTGCCGTAACTTTTTTTTGAGCAAACATTTTCAGTTGCACATAGGTTCAATTTCTTTGTAAAGGTGGAGTTTTTCATATCCCGTTAGGGGCAAATCAAAAAATTCATTTATATCCCCTTATTTATTGCCGTAAATAAGGGGGTCATTTTTCTTTATAAACAATTAGAGCTGGAGCGACCCCTACGTAACGTACGAATTTTGTACCGAGAAATATGAAAGGATGACTTCGAAACAAACATTAAAAGAGCAAAACGAATCTCCTACGACCAATAGGAACCGAGTTAACATTTTTCCTTTTAAACATCACAGATTAATTGTTTTTAACTTTTAAGAAATGGATTTCGGGGAATTTGATAGAGAAATCATTATATTTTGTAGTATCGTTTTTAAAAATGTAGTCATTTTTTTGTTATTGCTAAAAGACCTATCTAAAGTGATCAGCAATTTCGGACCGCGCAACGTAGTTAGCGGTGAGAATAAAACATTGCAGGCTGGCGCGTCGCGTCAATCGGAGAACGCGGAGAAAATAGTCGTATATCTGAAAATTTTCATCGGATTGAGCTGTTTTTCTCTTTTTAATCTGGGATAATACAAAAAATTATGAAAAGTGGTATAATTGGTTTTCTATTTTAATTAATAGTTTATGATCTAATAGCAGTACATACTTAGTCCAGTCGGTAAAGAACTCACGATATTTTGTTACCGGATGGGAGTTGTTCTTTGTTGTAGGCAGAGAAAAGTTAAGCATCCCTATATATTTTTAAACTTCCAAGAAGTATGCGTTAACAAAGGGAGAAGGTCCAAAGTTCGCAAAAACCAGGTGTTTGATCTAGAAGGCAAGATATGCTTTTAAGCAAGATAAGTTGCAAATAAAATTAAAAACCTTCAATTTGAGCCGCGGCTGGATCAATTTTTTAAATTGGTTACTGCACAAATCTCAAAAAATCGTAAAAAATTGTGATTTCTTGTATCTTGATTGTTTACCACAAAAATTACTTTTTGAGTGACACTGAAATGATGGTTTTTAAGTTTGGAATTGAAGTATCGTAGTTTTTGTGGGCGTAAATGGGTCATTTTGTTGGTGAGATATTTTTAATTGTTTATTCCAACAGACATGAATAATTACTGTTATAACTTTGTTTTGGGCAAACATTTTCAGTTGCACATAGATTTAATCTTTCGTAAAGGTTGAGATCTTCATATCCTGTTAGGGACAAATGGAAAAATTCATTTTTAACCCCTTATTTATTGCTGTAAAGAGGGGGTCATTTTTTTGTAAACAGTAACAGCTGGTGCAACTCCTACGTAACGTACGAATTTTTAACCGATGCATATGTCTAGGTAGCTTCAAAACAAACACTAAAAGAACAAAACAAATCTCCTACGACCAACACGAACCGAGTTAACATTTGTTTTTTAAAACATCACAGATTAATTATTTGTTACTATTAAAACATGAATTTGGCGGCATTCGATAGTTAAATCATTACATTTTGTAGTATTGGTTTTAAAAAAGTAGTAATTTTTTTCTTTTTGCCAAAAGACCTATTTAAGTGATCAGTAATTTCGGACAATGTAATGCAAAAAAACTGAATTTTTTTGTATTATTGAGTTTCAGTTATGAACTTTGACTATTTTCATCTTTATGGTTTTTTAAACATGAATATTTGTTCGGAAACGAAAATAAATAAACAATAAAAATAATANTTATCCCAGATTAAAAAGAGAAAAACAGCTCAATCCGATGAAAATTTTCAGATATACGACTATTTTCTCCGCGTTCTCCGATTGACGCGACGCGCCAGCCTGCAATGTTTTATTCTCACCGCTAACTACGTTGCGCGGTCCGAAATTGCTGATCACTTTAGATAGGTCTTTTAGCAATAACAAAAAAATGACTACATTTTTAAAAACGATACTACAAAATATAATGATTTCTCTATCAAATTCCCCGAAATCCATTTCTTAAAAGTTAAAAACAATTAATCTGTGATGTTTAAAAGGAAAAATGTTAACTCGGTTCCTATTGGTCGTAGGAGATTCGTTTTGCTCTTTTAATGTTTGTTTCGAAGTCATCCTTTCATATTTCTCGGTACAAAATTCGTACGTTACGTAGGGGTCGCTCCAGCTCTAATTGTTTATAAAGAAAAATGACCCCCTTATTTACGGCAATAAATAAGGGGATATAAATGAATTTTTTGATTTGCCCCTAACGGGATATGAAAAACTCCACCTTTACAAAGAAATTGAACCTATGTGCAACTGGAAATGTTTGCTCAAAAAAAAGTTACGGCAATATCTCTTCATATCTGTTGGGATAAACAATTAACAATATCTCACCAAAAAATTGACCAATTTACGCCCACAAAAATCTGTTCAATTCCAAATTTAAAAACCTTCATTTCAATGTAATAAAATCACTAAAAAAGTAATATTTGCAATAAACAATCAATATACAAGAAATGGCAATTTTTGACGATTTTTTGAGATTTCTGCAATAACCAATTGACAAAATTGATCGAGCCGCGGTTCAAATTGAAGTTTTTTAATTTCTCTACAATTTTTATTTGAAATTTTTCTTTCTAAAAGGCATACCTTGCCTTCTAGATCTAAAAANGTAGCTTAGTGGTCAAAGCATTGGCACGTAAAGCCAAAGAGCTCGGGTTCGATTCCCGGCGGGTGTGTGACAACAGCAACAAATTTTTCCCTCATTAATTTGACGAAGTGTGTAGTGGGTAAAAATTGGGATTATTTCATATTATATAAACTTAGGTTTTCCGTTCTAAATAGAGTTCCCTTTGTTGTATTTATTCAGTTCATTTAGTGTTGTGGGGACGCGATTTTTGGTCTTATTGTCAATATTGGAAGAATATCGTCAAAAGGGTCTATAATAGAGCTCAAATTGTTGTTGTTATATTATATATAAATATACTTTTGAAGATGTATGCTAAAATAGGTCGTCCAGTCCCTCTTGTATTTCCATTAGAGAAAATAATATTTATAATCCTAACTAATATTATTAATGCAAATGTAAGACTGTTTGTTTGTTTGTAACGATTTCACGTCTTAACTATTCAACTGATCATGAAATTTTGTACGCACATTGTCAGGGGCACAGAAAAGGGTACCTCTAATCAAGAAAAAATAGCGAAGGATACTTTTAAGCGGTCGTCTGGTATATCGTATATCATACGTAAATTTTTCGGAGTTAAATTGAAATATACAAAACAAATAACCTATACATATATATTATTTTCAATTTTTAATACTTTTATATGAAAACTAATAAAAAAAAAAAACATCAACACGAGCGAAGCCGGGGCTAAAATCTTGTA
>NW_020438977.1:8658-19127 GCF_000699045.2 Agrilus planipennis | reverse complement strand
TGAGAATATTTCATATTAAAAACTAATTCACTTCGGGAAGATTTCTACATTGTATATATATTTATATTCAGTACATAGTTACATTAGTCATCTACATCTGTGACTAATAGTACGGTTTGTCGTTGTTGCTGTTGTCATCTCTCGTAGCTTAGTGGTCAAAGCATTGGCGCGTAAAGCCAAAGAGCCCGCGTTCGATTCTCGGCGGGGGTGTGTCAACAGCAACAAATTTTTCCTCATTAATTTGAGGAAGTGTGTAGTGGGTAAAAATTGAGAATATTTCATATTTTAAAAACTAACTCACTTCGGGAAGATTTCTACATTGTATGTATATTTATATTCAGTATATAGTTACATTAGTTCGACGGATCTGTGACTAATAGTACGGTTTGTCGTTGTTGCTGTTGTCATCTCTCGTAGCTTAGTGGTCAAAGCATTGGCACGTAAAGCCAAAGAGCTCGGGTTCGATTCCCGGCGGGTGTGTGACAACAGCAACAAATTTTTCCCTCATTAATTTGACGAAGTGTGTAGTGGGTAAAAATTGGGATTATTTCATATTATATAAACTTAGGTTTTCCGTTCTAAATAGAGTTCCCTTTGTTGTATTTATTCAGTTCATTTAGTGTTGTGGGGACGCGATTTTTGGTCTTATTGTCAATATTGGAAGAATATCGTCAAAAGGGTCTATAATAGAGCTCAAATTGTTGTTGTTATATTATATATAAATATACTTTTGAAGATGTATGCTAAAATAGGTCGTCCAGTCCCTCTTGTATTTCCATTAGAGAAAATAATATTTATAATCCTAACTAATATTATTAATGCAAATGTAAGACTGTTTGTTTGTTTGTAACGATTTCACGTCTTAACTATTCAACTGATCATGAAATTTTGTACGCACATTGTCAGGGGCACAGAAAAGGGTACCTCTAATCAAGAAAAAATAGCGAAGGATACTTTTAAGCGGTCGTCTGGTATATCGTATATCATACGTAAATTTTTCGGAGTTAAATTGAAATATACAAAACAAATAACCTATACATATATATTATTTTCAATTTTTAATACTTTTATATGAAAACTAATAAAAAAAAAAAACATCAACACGAGCGAAGCCGGGGCTAAAATCTTGTAAATTATAAAAAGAATACGTTTTTAGAATATAGTTTTAAAGGATATAAGGCGGTGCTTGGTCCTGTTCTATACTGTGGTTTAATTATTTTTTATAACATTTGCCCAAAATCTTTTATGAGGATGCTAAAAATTTATGGAATATGTCATGTTTTTACAATTTTCTATTTCATATTATTTAAATATTAAGGAAAATGTAGCTACCTACTACAAATACAATTTCAAAGTATAAATTTTATAGCAATTCGGAAGTAGGGTTTACGTAGGTCACAAGTACTTATAAATGAAATAGGCCGTGGCATTCCAAATACGTGACGATCGGTCGCATTACAGGCATTTGCGTAAAATTTTTGTGCAAAAAAAATCGAACGCAAACAGACGAGTATTTCGTGAGTATCGTGTAATGGTAATTGTATCAAATACATGTGTCTATCTGCAGAAAATTCAAAAATATCAATAAAGTTGATAGTGTTATTGTCCACATGACTAAACACGCAAGAATCTTTTGAGTAAAATTATTAAATAAAACTTCCAAATCCTCTACAAATAATAGCGGTTAGACAGAGTTATTAGATTCCCGGTCGCGATTTTCCTGAATGGATACTTTACACCACAAGAACACAACCTCAACTAGGTCATCTCTAAGTATAATTTGTGCCAGCACATGATTCCTACATCCAATCATCTACACGCTGCAGCACACTTTATATATGAGAATCTCAAACCTCCGAATTCATACACTGGAGTATTTACCGCTGAAACATAACAAACGCTTGCTTTACATTTGAAACGAGGGCAACCTAAGCTAATCATAGCCCATGTGTTCATTTGTTTTTTTACTAATTTCTTTTTCTTCTTTTCACAAACTTTCTGAGCTCATATACTGGAGATGAATTGAGAGAAGTTTTCGACATAGACAAGACGACTGCTAGGACTAGAAGAATTACACATATTAAGAGTGACGTATGTATAGTTACAGGTTGGATTTAGTAAATGCAATTCTTTTTTTTTGTTATAGTTTATAGTTGTTGTTTATCAAAAAAAAAAGAAAAATACAACGCTGTCGATTTGTTTAGTCAATTGTATCGCGGCGCCAGGCGGCTGCTGTGGTAGTGACTAATGTTTCATTTGAATTAAGTTCCAGTCTTAAGTTAGTTCTTCGTCAACCATCGGTTTGTTAACTTGTACCTTTTTACCAGTCTTTCCCGTTTAAATAAAAGGCAATTTATTCCGTTATCTTTTACCTTTACATCACTATAACGACACATTCCACAAAGTAACAACATTTTTTACTAAGTCAAAATTAAGTGACACAGCTTTTTGAACGAGTGGATACTATTTAAACTCTCTTTAACACAAGAGTTGTGAAGTGTGTGTAATAATCAAACATAACAGGTCAATTGAAAAGTCCCCGGCCTAAAATAGTAAAACACATTTTTTTTGCAAAATTCGTTTTTTTTATTCAACATAATTCCCTTCAAGGGTGATACACTGATTATAGCGATTCTCCAACTTTTCGATACCATTTTTGTAGTACGATTTGTCCTTTGCTTCAAAATAGGCCTCAGTTTCGGCGATCACCTCTTCATTCGACGAAAATTTTTTCCCAACGAGCATTCTTTTGAGATCTGAGAACAGGAAGTAGTCGCTGGGGGCCAGATCTGGAGAATACGGTGGATGCGGAAGCAATTCGAAGCCCAATTCATGAATTTTTGCCATCGTTTTCACTGACTTGTGAGACGGTGCATTGTCTTGGTGAAGCAGGACTTTCTTTTTCTGCAAATGCGGTCGTTTCTCGGCGATTTCGTCCTTCAAACGGTCCAATAACGCTATGTAATAGTCGCTGTTGATGGTCCTTCCTTTTTCAAGGTAGTCAATGAAAATTATTCCACGCGCATCCCAAAATACAGACGCCATAACCTTGCCAGCCGACTGTTGCGTTTTTGCACGCTTTGGAGCGGGTTCATCGTGTGCAGTCCACTCCGATGACTGTCGATTGGACTTCGGAGTGAAATGATGGAGCCATGTTTCATCCATTGTCACATATCGACGCAAAAACTCGGGTTTATTACGCGTGATCATCTTCAAACACTGCTCTGAATCATCAACTCGTCGTTGTTTTTGGTCAAAAGTGAGCTCGCGCGGCACCCACTTTGCACAGAGCTTTCTCATACCCAAATATTCGTGAATGATGTGATGTATACGTTCCGTTGATATCTGTAGAGTGTCTGCTATTTCATTCAATTTCAATTTACGGTCATTCAAAATCATTTTGTGGATTTTTTTAATGTTTTCGTCCGTAACAGCCTCTTTTGGGCGTCCACTGCGTTCACCGTCTTCGGTGCTCATTTCACCACGTCTAAACTTAGCATACCAATCCTTGATGGTTGATTTTCCTGGGGCAGTGTCCGGAAATTCGTTATCAAGCCAAGTTTTTGCTTCAACTGTATTTTTTCCCTTCAAAAAGCAATATTTTATCAACACGCGAAATTCCTTTTTATCCATTTTTTTCACAATAACAAAAGTTGCTTCACTAAAAATGCTATAATTCACAAACTAATGATCCGACAGCCGTCAAATTTATAGACGCGTCTTTTGAAGGTTAGGACTAACTGAAAATCATATGGATTTAGTTCTGGTGCCGCCATCTATGTGTCAGGCCGGGGACTTTTCAATTGACCCTAGTAAATAAGCAATAAGGTCGTTAGTCTAAGACTGTGGCTGGATACGCACTTCCACTCTTCCCTATCCCGAACTAATCATTTCCCTAAAACTAGAACATGCTACATCCTTAACTATTTGTGAACTGTATTCTAATGTAAGTCTACCAATACTCCTATTAACTCCCGGTTCTGCGTTTAGTATGTCTCTAACTAGTCCTTGATTACTGGGAAGGTGTTTTACCAACCTATCTCGCCTATTTCTCATTGACTCGCGTAGCACCCTCTATTCTACTGCTAATTTTTCTAATATCTCCCCATTTCTAACCAACTTTATTTTAAATTTATTATTGGTCTCGAAATATTTTGTTTCAGTCAACATAACAGTTAATATCAAAAGTATCGACAAAAAATGACTAACGTAAAATATTAAAAAACCTATATCTTAGATAGGCATTTTAAACTTTGAAGAACGTAGAGAAGGGGGGGGAGGCAGGTACGATAATTGTGTGATATAGTAAAGTGTGTGTAAGATAAGTGGGGAGTCAAAGTTTAGGTTGTATTAAGTGATTTACTATCAATAAGCTGCCATTAGTAAAGACCGCTTTTCTTAGTTTTTAAATCTTTCTTTCGAAATGTTGTTGGGTAGAATTTTCATTTTTAAAAGATTTAAAGAAACTGCGTCAATGGAGCAATGTTCCGAAAAGCAATTTTTACTGCCACATGTTAATAAAAAATGAATGAAATAATAAAATAATGAATTTTCCAAGTGTATAGCATTGCTTGTATTCTTTTTATTATTACAATGAGCTAATTATACTAGAGGTTTTCGAAAAGCGGTAAAACTATTTCTTTACTTTACTTTTCCGTTACAAAACAAAAATCACCAAAGATACCAATTTTAACGACAAACATATTGTAGCGAGCACGAGTGTGTTTGTGTGCGATCGGCACACGTGTGCGTAAACGGCTTATCGATTCGTCGACTAGCCACGGGCGCATTTCTTCTTGTGCACCGTATTTGTAAAAGTGTGAGTTCTTCCTGCGTTCTGGGAAAACAGTTAAACAGTTCAAAGAAAAACAAAACGATCCGGTCGTTTCTAGAGGATTCCAGAAAGGAAACAAAAGAGTATTTAAAGGAAGAGACGATCGCCGAGAGAGGTAGAAATAAATTGACCGTTGCAGAAGTGAATCCAGAAATAAATTGACAGTGATAGCAGTGAAATAAATAGCGCAGTGAATAGTGTTATATCAACAGTAGTGTAAATAAATAGAATAATTCATAACCTAAGTTTTGTAATAATTTAATAGTGTTTTTAAGTTCTTTGATAAATAGTTTTTGTCGTTATCAGTCTTAGAAGTTAATTTTGTTAAACCCACGAACATTACAATATTACTTCTTGTCTCCGTTTATATACCATCCATCAAACAGAGAATACATTAATAATAATTGAGCAAATAAATATGTAACACCTCGATAATCCTTCGGCAAACAGTCATTCACTCGCACCCTCTTCTCCTCTTTTAATTCTAAACAATAATCAAGCCGCATTAGCATATTATCAGTCGGCAAACTGATCCATCTTGAATCCTGTTTTACACACAGCCATGCGACCCACTAATGGGTTACAGAATATGCGTGCACCAGGTCCGGCGTCAGACATGTTAATAAAGCCCGTAATTCCCATGTGGTCCTCCAAATTTATTACTTTCCAAAGTTTTAAAACAAACGGTATTTTTTAATTTTTATCCGCTTGCGCTCTTTGACGCCGCGTGTACAAACGTCAACCGCAGGAGCCGTTCCCCTGATTGAACATTTGGGCTTACAAACCGCCCCTAAAACTACAACCGTAAAAAGACTCCATCATTTTTGACAAGTCTTCACCTGGCGGGAGCTACTACAATGACAACGGTAGTCCTCGTCCCGTTTTTTTTTTATCATACAACTCGTGCACAATTAATCATTTACGTAACAATGAAGAAAATGAAGTGGATAAACACCATGCAAAAAATATTATTAATACATACGGATTTCAAAAGTATTGTGTAAATTATAAACGTTATAGTTTCGTGGGCTCGATTTAAAATTGTAACGCCAATATTATCGATTAAATGTTCCAACTGTTACTACTAAACGGTACTTTCAGAAATTAACAGCTTTAATAAGAGATGAAGCATTTTATGGAATCTTAAACTGTCAACAAATGAAAAATAATTTACTCAAAACTAAAACATAACAAAAAGTATTTGTAAAAAAAAAATAAATTAATAAATTAATAAAAGTTTTCAAAATGTGGAGGTAAACAGTACAGAAGATTTTCTCGTATGTTTAAGTATATGTAAAGTATAATTCATTTACTTTCTCTAGCGAAATGCCCCTTCCAATGTCTTGGATGCGCGCTGGGAAAATCGTAGGTAGGGAGAAACAAGCTCATTATACTCTCGACTGTTGTTCATTAAACATACTTTTTCATACAGTACCTGCCAAAAGTTTTATTCAATTATGAATAGTAGTGCGAGTCGAAAACAAGCGTTAAAGCCTTTAATACCCACCCAAACCGAATCTATTTAGTGGAAAGACCCCGGCTACCGTTAAATATTGGAAGACTTGAGGACGGTTCGACATTTATCAGATGAACTGCTGTCCAATTGCTGTCCACGCTTTCCAATAATATCGAATGTTAACGAGTGCAGATATTACTAATCATTACGTACAATTGACTTGTTTACGTATCAGTTGCTGCGAAGGTGTTTCGTCAGCTGACACTTGCGATAACGAACGTCAACTGGGGTTCTTTTTGTGCTTACTTTTTACACCCCCTATGTTGCGTTGCTGTCACGAGGTGCATTCTACACTACCTTCAGATGTTACTTTTTATATATTCCGAAATATTGATCACACATAGTGTACAATAGTTTCATACATTTTAAAAGTGCATCATATTATTATTTCTTTTAAACCATAACGAACATCAGTATTTTCTAATTCTTAAATTGTCTGTTTTATTCTCCAATTTCTCTTTTTCGTAGCCTTTCTTTAGGGAGACTTAAATTCTATCCTAGCATATTATGATATGTAGAAGCATCTTTCAAATGCTTTAAAAGCTACATGATTTTTGTGCGCGTTTTTCATTCATTATCCTCATATTGATTATAAGGATAATAAAGTTAAGATTATTGACGGTAAGCACTGTGTCGAACATTCACATAAAGATGAATATTTCAGGTAAAACAGCTCCACGGGCAGTAATAAGACGGACAGCAATGAGATTAGTCCTAGCGCCTCCATCGCCGGACCCACAGAAAGAATGGAATCAATTCTGGATCATATAACTCTTTTTATGTCTATCTAATCTGCAAAATTTGTATTTTTTATCCTATGTTATCCCGAGTGAAAAGTAATGAATAGTGTAGTCGCTAATAAAACACGAATTGAATTTCCATTTCATTTCTGAATTTTTACCCACTACACACTACCTCAAATTAATGAAGGAAAAATTATTGCTGTTGTCACACCCCCGCCGGGAATCGAACCCGGGACCCATTTTGAATTTATTATTTTTAAATCAACAACCATTTAACAACATAAAATAACAACTGACATTAACTAACCGCTATACATTAACATCCCAAACTCTATAGATATCACCTCACCACACAACAGTAATAGTAATAGACCACAGAGCAAACTAGCGGTAAATTTAATTTTAGACACTACAATAGGTCAAAAGTTATGCAGTTTTGGTCAGTTCACAAATTACATGTTGCACTTATGTTGCTACGTGTTTAAAATGTGTGATAAAAAGCCAACTATACTGTTGGTACTACAATATAAGGTTCACGTGCCGGTTTACCGTTTTAGGTCCTTGTTACACTACAGTAGAATCCGCTTATAATGACATCGAAGGTAAATAACAAACACGTCATATCCAGCGGGTGTAATACAAAGCATGGTCTTAGTTCTTAGTCTTAGTCCTTCTATTTTGGTTAGTTATTTAGTTTATTGTATATATTTATTAATAGAAAAAGAAAAAAGAACGATGAATTGTAATATCTATATACATAAGAAGGGTCAGGAAAATGGGCGAAAATGTTATTATTTATCATTTGGGTCACTACAGCCGGATATGATTTTTTGAGAATCAGTCATAATAAACGATATGTCATTTTAAACGGAGTCATTATATCTATACTTTCCTATAGAGCATGTAATATGAAAATTAACGTTAACATTGCAATTACTTCATATTAAGCGGTTGATCAATATAGGCGGAGTCATAGTAAACGAATACCACTGTGCTTTAAAACACTTCAATTCCGTTTGTCTCGCTGCACGAAGAAAACTAAATTTTTATGACAACACAAAAATTATAATTTTCGACTGCAAATGACTGAATTTGCCAAAGAAATAGCAGAATTTATTAGGCAACTTGTAATAATCTCAATTTTAACATCTTTTTTAAAAAATTATTTCAAGTTTCCTAATATTACAATTACATTTGTAATATCAACTAAACTACTTAGTAAATTTATTTCTGCTGGGATTTTATTTTTACAAATTCAGGTCCAAATTGTAATTTTTATTATTTTCGCTTACGAAGCAACGGGATAGTGAAATAAATTGTAAATATCGCTTTAATGTTTAAGTAAATTTTCCTTTTTCATTTTCTCCGTGTGTAGGGTACAGAAAGAAAGTTTAAACGAAATGAGATAAAAAGGGATTGAATCCCGGACCTAGCGTTTCGGTTTAGGACAATGAAATGGGGAAATTGCAAGCAACCTTTTTAGATTGAATTATTATTTGAACTGTAATGAGATAAAATTGGTTTTGTTTGAACATTCACGAAATCGTTATTTCAATGAACTGAAAATGTAAGAGTAAATAAATTAATTAAATGCAATTATATACCTACTTAATCGTTTTTCTTTTGATTTACACATACTATTGTACTTTGGTTTGGTTTTTATAATACTGTCACGCATTCAAACACCTTTTCACACTTTTACTACCTTTATTTAACTATTTTCGATCATCATCATCATCATCATCATAAGGTCGTCCAATTTTCGATACATTAATATTTTAAATAACGCTTACAAATTTGCTATATGTTCCTAACGTGACCATACGTCCCGTTTTGATTGGGATCTTTCCTTTTTTCGGTTATCGGACCCGGTGTACACAAAAAACTGCTCCGGGACACACAATTGTCCCGTTTTCCGAAACCGTGTGGAAATTATGGAGTTTGCCGGACGCGTCAGTCAATTTGGTTAAGGAACAGACCAATCAGTTTCTTTCATTTACGCTTCGTAGTTTAATGGTGAAATTGAAAGATATTGACTCTGATATTAATGAAAATTTGTGATAGTACGGCTACAGAATTTTATAAAACAAGCCGTGAATATCTGGAACAGTGGACTTACTCTCTTACCGATGAAATGGAGATATTTCATTGGGAACATTTAAAAATCGTTCCAAAAGCACTGGATGGTCTGATTGAAGAGAGATATATTGATTGTAATAAAGATACAGAAATATTTGACGAATTTTCATTATTTCATTCATAGTAAAAAAATAACAGAATGAAATAATTTAAATGTTTCCACAAAAACTCGCTGGGTGGAAGTATTCGAACACTTTCAGGCCAACAAGCAATCTTGAACATAAAAACTTTTGTGTTTTAATTCATGTTGGAGCTTCTCCTGCTGTATTGTAAAAGTGTTGTATTACATATGGTATGGTGTAAATTTTGCGGTAAGAGGAGCAAAGAAAGTTACGATAAAAGGGAATAGTTTATTTATTAACTTATTTATGGATTTACTGTTGCTTACGCCAAATCAACTCCAAAACTATAAGGCCAATCAAACCACACTCATTCTTTTGTAAGTCTTTGAAGTTAATAGAATTAGCTATTATTATCAATAAATATTAATTAAATATTAAGTTAAATCATAGAAATGCAAAACAATTGTGATTTAACACCAACTCTTCAATAATTGAATATGTTTTTTGTTTCCCTGCCTCAGTAGAAAGAGTATTTTCTCTTATGAACAAATTGTGGACTTCTCAAAACCCCCGATTAGAGATTCCAGTTCTGAAGGCGATGTTGATAACTAAGGTGAATATAAAAAAATGTGCCAAGGATTTTATTCTGATTTAATCACCAAGTATATTAAAACAAACTTGTTCCTCTGACAAATATAATAAAGTATATTATATTGCATATTTTCGATTTATAATAAAATATAATTTTTTCTAAATAAAGAACATTAAATTTTTTTTTGTTTTTCATTGATAACCTGCTAATTAACATAAATAAACCGATGTCCCGTATGGGTTATGTATACCGGGCTGTAACATACATAACTAAAATGATGGGTCACTCCATGAGTCGGAAATCCGACACTAAGTGCATCATTTGTGTCAAGTTAGATTCGCCTTTGGTTGTACGTAAAATAATAATAAACAGGAATGATATTAGAAAATACATATTTATAAACTATTTCAATTTAACAAAATAATTCGAAGTGGTCTGTATTCTGTCGAAACTGCCAGACGCGGATCGCGATTTCGATCTTTTTGGATCTCATCAGCGCGTCGCAGGCAGCTCCGACAGAACACAGACCAACCTTTACCTGCTGTCTTAACAGCGCGTTTTAGAAAATACCACAAATGGCGCA
>NW_020438977.1:4710-6525 GCF_000699045.2 Agrilus planipennis | reverse complement strand
ATGGCAAACGCTTGGAACATAACTTCGGCCCACGCCTGCTTGCCAAGCTTGGCTCACGACTGGACAGCCAATGATGAACCAAGACTTGGTAAACAATATTAACCCAAGATTGGCCACCAATATTGGACCGAGTATGGCAAACGCTTGGAACATGATTTCGTACCAAGCCTGGCTGCCATGCTTGGTCCACGACTGAATAGACAATGTTGAGTAAAGACTTAGTGAACAATACTAACCCAACATTGGCAATCAATATTGGACCAACCATGGCAATGCATGATTTGTAACTTCGGCCCAAACCTAGTTAGAAATCTTGATTCACGACTGGACAGCCAATGCTAAACCAAGACTTGGTAAACATTACTTACCTAAGACTGGGCAGCCTATTTTAGGTCAAGATTGGATGAACAATATTAGCCCAAGATGGGGTGGTCAATTTTTTTTGACGTTTGTAATGATTTCAGTATCGGAAAAGTAAAAATTAAAAATCATATATTTTATTAATATTTGATGACATGCAAACTAAAAAAATAATTACCCAGAACGTACGCTACACATGTGATAAATAAGATAATGAATTTAATTTCACAGACATTCATGTTGATAATGAATCAGATAGCGTTTTCTTCATATCCTTGTATTCTTTAAAATGGGTGTACATAAGTAAATTAAAGTATATTAGGTCACATTAGGCTTTTCAATGCGTCGCTGCAGCCTACCGTCTCTCTGTCGCCTGCACCCGATAACTAATGGCAGGTAGCTCCTAATGTATTTAATGGCTTATCCATACAGTTTGATTTCAAAAAACCCTAAAAAAAAATATTTACAAAAAATAAATAGGATCGAAAAAACACAACGAAAAATATTGAAACCATATACATATCACAAGCTGTGATATATTAATTTTTTTTTAAGTCTTCAATTTTAAATTTCGGAATGATATAATTAGCTCTCTTAATCAGTAAGTTTCTAAACGAAATGAAAAGTACTAAAACAATGAAAACTGAAAATTCTTACCATTTATACATTCATGTTTTCGTTTCAAGAAAACTTCTTCCTCTGTGCCCTTCATAACCTGGTCAGTGGCTCTATATAGCAACTGTATGTCTTTATTTATTATGTTTTCTATATTATTGATAACATCTATTTCGTAATTATTAGAGCCTGATGTGAGGATGCGAAAAAGTTGTTTCTGTAAAAAATATTGTTAAACTTTATGCTCACAACATCCTATCGGTTTGAAAGAATACTGTCCGAATTAATAAATTGAATTAGTACTAATAAATGCAAACAAAATGCAACATTTTCAAATGTAATTTTAAATTTATTTTTCTGAGAATATAGAGAATAGTGAGAAAGTTTCTGTTTAAAATCGCACACCGAAAGTTAATTATACTTTTTTCCTCTGACAAATATAATAAAGTATATTATATTGCATATTTTCGATTTATAATAAAATATAATTTTTTCTAAATAAAGAACATTAAATTTTTTTTTGTTTTTCATTGATAACCTGCTAATTAACATAAATAAACCGATGTCCCGTATGGGTTATGTATACCGGGCTGTAACATACATAACTAAAATGATGGGTCACTCCATGAGTCGGAAATCCGACACTAAGTGCATCATTTGTGTCAAGTTAGATTCGCCTTTGGTTGTACGTAAAATAATAATAAACAGGAATGATATTAGAAAATACATATTTATAAACTATTTCAATTTAACAAAATAATTCGAAGTGGTCTGTATTCTGTCGAAACTGCCAGACGCGGATCGCGATTTCGATCTTTTTGGATCTCATCAGCGCGTCGC
>NW_020438977.1:0-4683 GCF_000699045.2 Agrilus planipennis | reverse complement strand
CGATCCGGATGTTTCTAGAGGGTTCCAGAAAGGAAACAAAAGAGTATTTAAAGGAAGAGACGATCGCCGAGAGAGGTAGAAATAAATTGACCGTTGCAGAAGTGAATCCAGAAATAAATTGACAGTGATAGCAGTGAAATAAATAGCGCAGTGAATAGTGTTATATCAACAGTAGTGTAAATAAATAGAATAATTCATAACCTAAGTTTTGTAATAATTTAATAGTGTTTTTAAGTTCTTTGATAAATAGTTTTTGTCGTTATCAGTCTTAGAAGTTAATTTTGTTAAACCCACGAACATTACAATATTACTTCTTGTCTCCGTTTATATACCATCCATCAAACAGAGAATACATTAATAATAATTGAGCAAATAAATATGTAACACCTCGATAATCCTTCGGCAAACAGTCATTCACTCGCACCCTCTTCTCCTCTTTTAATTCTAAACAATAATCAAGCCGCATTAGCATATTATCAGTCGGCAAACTGATCCATCTTGAATCCTGTTTTACACACAGCCATGCGACCCACTAATGGGTTACAGAATATGCGTGCACCAGGTCCGGCGTCAGACATGTTAATAAAGCCCGTAATTCCCATGTGGTCCTCCAAATTTATTACTTTCCAAAGTTTTAAAACAAACGGTATTTTTTAATTTTTATCCGCTTGCGCTCTTTGACGCCGCGTGTACAAACGTCAACCGCAGGAGCCGTTCCCCTGATTGAACATTTGGGCTTACAAACCGCCCCTAAAACTACAACCGTAAAAAGACTCCATCATTTTTGACAAGTCTTCACCTGGCGGGAGCTACTACAATGACAACGGTAGTCCTCGTCCCGTTTTTTTTTTATCATACAACTCGTGCACAATTAATCATTTACGTAACAATGAAGAAAATGAAGTGGATAAACACCATGCAAAAAATATTATTAATACATACGGATTTCAAAAGTATTGTGTAAATTATAAACGTTATAGTTTCGTGGGCTCGATTTAAAATTGTAACGCCAATATTATCGATTAAATGTTCCAACTGTTACTACTAAACGGTACTTTCAGAAATTAACAGCTTTAATAAGAGATGAAGCATTTTATGGAATCTTAAACTGTCAACAAATGAAAAATAATTTACTCAAAACTAAAACATAACAAAAAGTATTTGTAAAAAAAAAATAAATTAATAAATTAATAAAAGTTTTCAAAATGTGGAGGTAAACAGTACAGAAGATTTTCTCGTATGTTTAAGTATATGTAAAGTATAATTCATTTACTTTCTCTAGCGAAATGCCCCTTCCAATGTCTTGGATGCGCGCTGGGAAAATCGTAGGTAGGGAGAAACAAGCTCATTATACTCTCGACTGTTGTTCATTAAACATACTTTTTCATACAGTACCTGCCAAAAGTTTTATTCAATTATGAATAGTAGTGCGAGTCGAAAACAAGCGTTAAAGCCTTTAATACCCACCCAAACCGAATCTATTTAGTGGAAAGACCCCGGCTACCGTTAAATATTGGAAGACTTGAGGACGGTTCGACATTTATCAGATGAACTGCTGTCCAATTGCTGTCCACGCTTTCCAATAATATCGAATGTTAACGAGTGCAGATATTACTAATCATTACGTACAATTGACTTGTTTACGTATCAGTTGCTGCGAAGGTGTTTCGTCAGCTGACACTTGCGATAACGAACGTCAACTGGGGTTCTTTTTGTGCTTACTTTTTACACCCCCTATGTTGCGTTGCTGTCACGAGGTGCATTCTACACTACCTTCAGATGTTACTTTTTATATATTCCGAAATATTGATCACACATAGTGTACAATAGTTTCATACATTTTAAAAGTGCATCATATTATTATTTCTTTTAAACCATAACGAACATCAGTATTTTCTAATTCTTAAATTGTCTGTTTTATTCTCCAATTTCTCTTTTTCGTAGCCTTTCTTTAGGGAGACTTAAATTCTATCCTAGCATATTATGATATGTAGAAGCATCTTTCAAATGCTTTAAAAGCTACATGATTTTTGTGCGCGTTTTTCATTCATTATCCTCATATTGATTATAAGGATAATAAAGTTAAGATTATTGACGGTAAGCACTGTGTCGAACATTCACATAAAGATGAATATTTCAGGTAAAACAGCTCCACGGGCAGTAATAAGACGGACAGCAATGAGATTAGTCCTAGCGCCTCCATCGCCGGACCCACAGAAAGAATGGAATCAATTCTGGATCATATAACTCTTTTTATGTCTATCTAATCTGCAAAATTTGTATTTTTTATCCTATGTTATCCCGAGTGAAAAGTAATGAATAGTGTAGTCGCTAATAAAACACGAATTGAATTTCCATTTCATTTCTGAATTTTTACCCACTACACACTACCTCAAATTAATGAAGGAAAAATTATTGCTGTTGTCACACCCCCGCCGGGAATCGAACCCGGGACCCATTTTGAATTTATTATTTTTAAATCAACAACCATTTAACAACATAAAATAACAACTGACATTAACTAACCGCTATACATTAACATCCCAAACTCTATAGATATCACCTCACCACACAACAGTAATAGTAATAGACCACAGAGCAAACTAGCGGTAAATTTAATTTTAGACACTACAATAGGTCAAAAGTTATGCAGTTTTGGTCAGTTCACAAATTACATGTTGCACTTATGTTGCTACGTGTTTAAAATGTGTGATAAAAAGCCAACTATACTGTTGGTACTACAATATAAGGTTCACGTGCCGGTTTACCGTTTTAGGTCCTTGTTACACTACAGTAGAATCCGCTTATAATGACATCGAAGGTAAATAACAAACACGTCATATCCAGCGGGTGTAATACAAAGCATGGTCTTAGTTCTTAGTCTTAGTCCTTCTATTTTGGTTAGTTATTTAGTTTATTGTATATATTTATTAATAGAAAAAGAAAAAAGAACGATGAATTGTAATATCTATATACATAAGAAGGGTCAGGAAAATGGGCGAAAATGTTATTATTTATCATTTGGGTCACTACAGCCGGATATGATTTTTTGAGAATCAGTCATAATAAACGATATGTCATTTTAAACGGAGTCATTATATCTATACTTTCCTATAGAGCATGTAATATGAAAATTAACGTTAACATTGCAATTACTTCATATTAAGCGGTTGATCAATATAGGCGGAGTCATAGTAAACGAATACCACTGTGCTTTAAAACACTTCAATTCCGTTTGTCTCGCTGCACGAAGAAAACTAAATTTTTATGACAACACAAAAATTATAATTTTCGACTGCAAATGACTGAATTTGCCAAAGAAATAGCAGAATTTATTAGGCAACTTGTAATAATCTCAATTTTAACATCTTTTTTAAAAAATTATTTCAAGTTTCCTAATATTACAATTACATTTGTAATATCAACTAAACTACTTAGTAAATTTATTTCTGCTGGGATTTTATTTTTACAAATTCAGGTCCAAATTGTAATTTTTATTATTTTCGCTTACGAAGCAACGGGATAGTGAAATAAATTGTAAATATCGCTTTAATGGGATTTTATTTTTACAAATTCGGGTCCAAATTGTAATTTTTATTATTTTCGCTTACGAAGCAACGGGATAGTGAAATAAATTGTAAATATCGCTTTAATGTTTAAGTAAATTTTCCTTTTTCATTTTCTCCGTGTGTAGGGTACAGAAAGAAAGTTTAAACGAAATGAGATAAAAAGGGATTGAATCCCGGACCTAGCGTTTCGGTTTAGGACAATGAAATGGGGAAATTGCAAGCAACCTTTTTAGATTGAATTATTATTTGAACTGTAATGAGATAAAATTGGTTTTGTTTGAACATTCACGAAATCGTTATTTCAATGAACTGAAAATGTAAGAGTAAATAAATTAATTAAATGCAATTATATACCTACTTAATCGTTTTTCTTTTGATTTACACATACTATTGTACTTTGGTTTGGTTTTTATAATACTGTCACGCATTCAAACACCTTTTCACACTTTTACTACCTTTATTTAACTATTTTCGATCATCATCATCATCATCATCATAAGGTCGTCCAATTTTCGATACATTAATATTTTAAATAACGCTTACAAATTTGCTATATGTTCCTAACGTGACCATACGTCCCGTTTTGATTGGGATCTTTCCTTTTTTCGGTTATCGGACCCGGTGTACACAAAAAACTGCTCCGGGACACACAATTGTCCCGTTTTCCGAAACCGTGTGGAAATTATGGAGTTTGCCGGACGCGTCAGTCAATTTGGTTAAGGAACAGACCAATCAGTTTCTTTCATTTACGCTTCGTAGTTTAATGGTGAAATTGAAAGATATTGACTCTGATATTAATGAAAATTTGTGATAGTACGGCTACAGAATTTTATAAAACAAGCCGTGAATATCTGGAACAGTGGACTTACTCTCTTACCGATGAAATGGAGATATTTCATTGGGAACATTTAAAAATCGTTCCAAAAGCACTGGATGGTCTGATTGAAGAGAGATATATTGATTGTAATAAAGATACAGAAATATTTGACGAATTTTCATTATTTCATTCATAGTAAAAAAATAACAGAATGGAATATACAACAATATAAGTGTTATGGGTTAATGGGATACAAGATTTTTTACAATGAAAGTAATATTAATAAATCTGATGGAG
>NW_020438976.1:476196-511641 GCF_000699045.2 Agrilus planipennis | reverse complement strand
TAATGTCGATTTTGGTAATTTAAAAAATTTAAAAACTTACGTGGGGTAAACTTAGGTGTCGCTCGCGCTCGACATTTCATACCGTGACTGTACATACACCATAGACGCTTCTCAGTAAAGTATCTTCGCAGGATATTCTTTCATCGGATATAAATGTAACGTAATTGTTAAATGTTATTAAAGAACGGCCATATGCGAAAAATATTATTTATTTTTAAAGAGCATACGTGTTCTTAGCAAGAAGTTGTGGATTGTGATAGTCACAGATAGTTAAAACATGCGGTGTTAACTCCTCCTGTCAAAATAGTAGTGACTACACCTGGCAGATGGCGGTGTTGCAGCGGTTAAAGATTTTGTAAAATGGGTTGCATATGAAAAACAGCATTACGATCATAAAAAATATTATCATTATTTTTATTTGCACTGCAGTGATTAGGGTTGTCTACGTTCAAAAAATTTTTTTATTAAAATTGGTAACGATAATAATACTTATTTGTAATGCTTTTCATTGGAGAAGAAATCGGGAAATACCACGTGTAAACGTTCAAATGTCGCGTCCGTGACCGCGAAGCGCGTAAAGAGAAAAATAGAAATTGTCTGTAGTTATCAATGAGAGTATTTGAAAAATATGAAAATGTAAAGTTGGTTGTTATCATTTGTCATTCATNCTCTATGTACCACAAGACATTCGACACGAGCTTGTTATCGAAGCCCATAAATCCTTGATGCATCTTGGAATTGATAAGACTCTTGCAAAATTAAAAGAGTCGTACTACTTCCCCAAAATGAGAAACTTTGTGTCGGGGTACATAAACAGATGTCTGAACTGTTTATATTATAAAACCCCAGGAGGAAAACGACCGGGATTCCTTCATCCGTTAGACAAAGGCAACAGCCCTTTTCAGTGCGTGCACATCGATCACCTGGGACCTTTCAGGGCTACCAGGAATAGAAACAAATATGTGATTGGTTTGATTGATGGGTTCAGCAAGTATGTTGTTTTGAAAGCGGTGAAAGATGCTGGAACAGTTTCAACTATATTGTTTTTAAAACAGTTTATTTCATTTTTCGGTAAACCCCTTAAAATTGTTAGTGATAGAGGTGCCGCGTATACCTCAAATGACTTTGAAGAATTTTGCGATACGTTCGCGATCCAACATATAAAAACGGCGTCCAATACACCAAAAGCTAATGGACAAATTGAAAGAGTAAACAAGATCATTACTACATGTTTGGGAACTTCGACAAGTGATTTGGAATGTAATGACTGGGACGAAAAACTACTGCAAGTACAATGGGCCATAAATAATAGTGTACACAGTGTAACAAAGCGCACCCCACATGAGATTGTTTTTACTCATAAAAGCCTGGGACTAGAAGAAAATCCCTTAACTCAGGAAATAATGGCAATAAACGAAAGCATGGGTACCAAAGAAGAACGAGAGGATGTCGAAATTCTGCTCAATCGAAACAAGGACAAGATAAAATCTCAATATGACAAACATCGAAAAGAAGCACCGGAGTACCACCCCAACGATCTAGTGTTAGTGCGGAGTGAAGCACCAAGTACGGGTGAAAGCAGGAAGTTGGTGCCAATATACAAAGGACCATACGAAGTGGTGAAGGCATTGGACAATGATAGATACCTAATCCAGGACATCGAAGGAGAGCAACAAAGTGGTAGATTTTATAAATCAATTGTTGCAGTGGATAGGCTAAAAATAGTGCCGAAAGATTGTGCGTCTCGAGAAAAAGTATAAAACGAAAAAAGAAAGTGAAATCGTCGTGACAGTCTGTAAACGTATCATCAAACTTATAAGTTTATGTTTTTTTTGTTTGTTTGTTGTTTAGCTAAATGTGTCAGAGCAGAGGCAATGAACTTTTGTAGTAAAATTATTGTAACGTTGCCATAGGTTAGGGATTATAAATGAAATTGTTTGATGTTAGTTTTTTTTTTGCTTTATGTTTTTATTTTTTTTGTATTATGTTTATTGCAGTTGTAAGTCTAGCTCTAATGTATCGAGGACGATTATTGAGTCAGGAAAGGCCGAAGCTGTTATAATATTTTAGACGATAACATGTAATGGAAATGTCGCGATAATCAATATTTATCGATGTAACCGTTGCAACTGTTTAGCAGGTTTATCTTATTGTTGTTTATAAACGTTAAAAACCGTTGGTTACTAATACCTAATTTTCCGTTGGGACCGTTGGCTTTTGCGGAGGTATGATTGGATGATTTCGGAATGACCGTTAATAAATGCAACAAGGTGATTGGAAAATTAATTATTAAGAGGAGGGAATGCGTGATTATATAAATAGGTTTTGAGGGATGGAAAGCCAGATTGAAGGTAGAAAGAAAAAGATAACTTTAGAAAGAAAAAGAATATTTTTGAAATAACAGAGGTCTTATAACAACCACTGTAATTAACTTAATTAAATAAAGCAAATAAAATCAACATCCTGCACAAATTTTTGCTACAGTTCTTCAGAAGTGGGATACTGAGGGAGTAAAGTACTTGTTCAGATTGGACCCTTGTCGTGTGAATCGTGGACCGCGAAGTAGTGTGCGTAAGTGTCGTCAGAAAGAGAAGTACCTTCAGAAAGTTGCGTGAAACGGGCGTTTGGAGCTGTATAACGTTGTCGCGAAATGAGTTGTAAGGACAAAGGGTCGAACTTACAAGATGATGTCAGAGGAATATAGTGTTCCTGCGGGTCCGTCGGTGGGTCAAAGTGAAAATGAAATTATCAGAGAACCTCGCTATTTCAAAAATATGGGGGAAGTGTTACCCGAATTCGATCCAGTCAGGGGTGACATGTCAATTCACCAATGGATTGAGAAAATAGAAGAATATGGAGAAGTTTATGACTGGGATGATGTCGCCATCAAACATTACGCGTTATAAAAATTATGTGGCGTTGCAAAGTCATGGCGGGACAGTTTACCTGCTAAAAGTGGCCGTACGTGGGTCGAGTGGTGTGAACTTTTACGCTAAAACTTTCCGTGTGAGAGGAGCGAATTATCAGTGCGACTGGATGCTCAAAAATACAAACGAAGAGCAAACCAAAATGTTGTTGAATACTTCTACGAAAAATTGTCCAGGTGCAACAAAGCCAAAATGTCAGATGCGGAAACTGTCGAGTGGGTCGTCGATGGTCTCGACAACTTAAAGTTTCGTGACCATTTGGGACCATTAAGGCGTTATAATAAACCCAGTGAATTACTTTTAGACATTAAATCCGCAGACAATTACATAACTAACCAAAGAGAAAAATCGTTTGGAAAACCCCATAATGCAACCGTTACTAAAACTTCGATTAAATGTTTTAAGTGCAAACAAGAAGGACACACTGCCAATAAATGTCGTGACGGTGTAAATGATAAGTCGAAAAATATAACTTGTTTTAAGTGCGGTACTAAAGGACATTACGCGCGGGACTGTAGTAAAGTGACGAATAATCAAAATACTGTGAGCAGTTCCACAAGAGTTGGATCAAGTTCATCGGTACTTCATGTTGGGAGTAACACACACGATAAATACTTCAAGGATGCTCGTTTGAATGGAAAACCAACGAAATGCTATGTAGATCTAGGAAGCAGCTGTGTGGCAATACGATCCGATGTTTTAANAAAAAAAAAAACTAAACGATCTAATGACTTTTATTGCTGGTGTTCTCAGATGGGCGGAATAGCCATTTATTTCCACTACCCACTCGCTGGTATTAAGTAATTTGGAATTGTTTACAACCCCTTTTCTTCAATATTGTTTCAGTGTTCGGCATCAATTTCTATCTGAACACGTAAGTTGCTACAACTATTTTTTACCTTCATTATTAATTATCTTGTGTTCAAAATGTTAATTGTACATTATTGAAAGGTTTTAGTTAAAAATTGTTAAACTGTATTACTGTTTCTTCTGTTTTGTGGCCTTTTCTATTTCCTCAATTGTCTCTTCAAATTACATAAAATATTTTATTTTGTACAAGTGTATTTGTTAACATTCAATAAATTTTTTTTACTATTTCACTTATTATTACTTTTACACTTTAAAATTCCCAAATTCTTATGTTAAGGTGAAAAATGGACAAGTAACAATGTATTTCCTTTTTTACAAAAGAGACAATGTCTTTTCTTTTATAAAAAAGGAAAATACATTCTTTCTTATCCATTTTTCACTTTAACTTATACATTACGAAAAACAATAAGTAACTAACAAATTTAAAGTGCGCGCCTTTTTTATTTAGAATTGACTACACCTGCCGGAGGGCGCGCAAATCGGCGCATTTCGAGTTGACCATCTATTACCCTTTGTAGATCTATTATCTATGGTTAAAACATTATTGAAACGCAAACCATAGATGTGAATGCGTGCACATTGTCATAAGTAGTTTTAAACTTTTATTGTTATTATTTAGAACTGAAAATGGTTAATTTAGGTGATACGTTTCCTAACTTTACAGTAAATACAACAGTAGGACCAATACATTTCCACGAATGGATTGGAGATTCGTAAGTAAATTACTTTTTTTTTATACTTACCGTTAACATGTTTTATTTTTATTAGATGGGTAGTACTATTTTCTCATCCTGCAGATTTTACACCTGTATGCACTACAGAACTTGCTAGATCAGCGAATCTCCATGACGAATTTCAGTGCAGAAATGTGAAATTAATAGCTGTTTCTTGTGATTCTGTAGAGGCACACAAACATTGGATCACCGACATAAACTTTGTAGGAAATATAAAAGAATTTCCTTTTCCAATTATTTCTGATGAAAAGCGAGAATTAGCGGTAATGTTGAACATGATTGATCCAGATGAAAAAGATTCAAAAGGAATGCCTTTAACTGCAAGAGCTGTTTTTGTAATTGACCCACTAAAAAAGTTACGGTTGTCTATTTTGTATCCTGCCAATGTTGGGAGAAATTTTAAGTATAAAGAAAAACGCTATTAATAATATTAAGTTTACATATAAACGTTTTTGTTTACAGAGAAATTTTAAGAGTAGTGGATGCACTTCAGTTATCCGACAAGCACAAAGTGGCTACACCTGCAGATTGGAAGGTAAAATATTTTCCAATTATTTTTTATTTATAATTATTAATTCATGGAATACTCTATAATATTAAGAACCTAATATACCAAAATTAATAGATATGATAGTATGATTTTATGTTACTATAAAGTTAGAGTAAAGCTTCCATATCACGGCTTTTATGAAAATGTAACTTTTTCTTGTTGGAAATGACTTGAAATGACCTAATCATGAAATAATCAGGAGGTGTTTTGTGCAGTTTTTATTGAATGTAAACATTTTTAGATTATACCTCACAGTTAACAGTCCATTTTGGCAGTTGCCATTAATGGTCAAACTCCTGTAGTACTACTTTTAGTTAGAAACGGTCTAGTTATAAGAAACTCAGATGAAAAAACAGGGGAAGGGTGTTTTAAACAATTCTCTTTCTAAATAAATATTTTACAGGTATTCACTTATGCGAATTTCTCAGTCACTTATAGATAACAGTGATTACTCAGCTGTTTCTGATTATGCTTATACAGTTTAAGTAGCATTCGCCTAAAAAGTAATATCTGCTCAACAGTCGTTTATACAATTTAATAGTTACAAATTGTGCCCATTCGAGGAAGGTACAGTATAAGTATGTATTATGGAGGGTAGAGGTAAGGAGTACTATCTCTGTAGTGAAGAAGTGTCCATCAAACTGCCTTAAATTAGGGTGACGCCACAGTATCAACAACAATTGCAAATAAACCGCCAAAAGTTATTAGAATAGGATAGAAAAATAAACGAGGACAATATTACTTTGTACAACGTAAATAGTTGAGATTCGGTTATCTGGACTGTCATTAACTATTCTAGTCACTAAAAATATTAAATTTTCTAACTCGGCATACTTCAACCCGTAACAACTGCTACTTTCATACCATTGCCTACGTTAGCGCCATTTTTGAGGGTTGTTGAACTTATTTGCTGATAGCTGGACACTTTTTCAACATTCTCCCCATAATATGTATGTAAAACAGGGAATGGGGTGCACCGTTGGAGCAGTGTCCCCCTTCTCCTATTTTATATACATCATAGATTATACCATATGTTCCTATATTGGGAACAATTTATATCTACTTTTTAACGAGTCGTAACTGTTATCAATGATTAGTGACTGAAATTCCCATAGGTTATATAGCTGTAAAATATTTTTTAGAAAGAAAAGAAAAGACCTCCCCCTGTTTTTTCATCTGAGTTTCTTATAAATAGATCTTTTCCAACTAAAAGCAGTACTGCAGGAGTTTACTGGCAACTGCAAAAATGAACTGTTTACTGTGAAGTGTAGTGAATAAAAACTACTCAAAAAAAATTTTCCTCGATTATCTCAGTTTGTCATGGTCAGGTCATTTTAAGCTATTCCCTACAAGAAAAAGTTACATTTTCGAAAAAGCTGTGATACGGATGTTTTACCAAAGTTAGGAAAACACGACGATCTAGTTAAAATTAATTCTACCCTTTAAATGCATTACTATTACTTTTTAAGTTGTGAACTGAGTTCATAATTCAACTAATTCATCTAAAATCATTCAAAAGCCAAAAATGAATTCTTAGTGGTTTTTCACTGTTTTAAGACTGAAACTATAGTTAAAAATATACAAGTCTCTAATAGCAAAGTCATTACCAGCTGTAGCAAAACTGTAACTGGTGCATCTTGGTATATTTTTATTTATCTAGATAAAGATAAAAAGGATATATTGTCTTAGGTTTATGATTTCGAGTGCCATGTGGAAGATTATATAACTCCAGGCAATTATTTCCAGTCAGGATCTTACAACACTATAACTTCATTGTTTTAAACGTTGATTCATGCCCGTTTGCACCGATGTAAATAAGTACTACTTAGCTTTAAGTAGTTCTTAAAAGACGAAATTGGTTTGCACCGCAAGTTAAGTCGCGCTTAAGAATCGAAACAGATGCTTAACTTTAAGCACAGGATGTTCCTGACTTAAGCATTGCTTAAGCCTATCGTAACAATTTCGGCAGTAGTTCGGCATTTTTCGCCGTAAGAAAATAACATCGTTATAGTAAAGAGGTTATTATCATGTTACTATTAAATAATAAAATAAACAATATAATAATTATTAAATTAAATTATCATTAAATGGAAGTTGGTGTGTATTATCATTTATGTTATTGTATTGCAATGTACGGATTATTTATATTCCAAGAGTAGTAATTAGTATCTGATGATATATTAGAAATTTGAAAATGTACACAATTTAACTGGAGTAGTGATAAGAACGCCAATAGCTAATCATTAGTAATGGAAGGTGAACTAATAATATACAATAATAGTACGTTTTATCAGTTTTTATTGAAAATAAACACTTTTAGATTACACTTAAGAGATCATTTTGGCAGTTGGCGTTAACAGTTAAACTCCTGTAGTACTGCTTTTACTTGGAAAAGGTTTGTTTATACGAAATTCAGAAGAAAATTGTCTACACTATACCAATTACAACTAAAAATTGTTTCTAACACCATATCACTAATATATATACAAACTAAAACACAACAAAACCTAACAAAACACAAATAACTACAAAAACAAAAACGTATAACAGCAGAAAAAGGCGGCAAACAACACTTCACGACAGCAGACGTTACTTAACGGACACAATAAATTTGAAACTTCTTGACCATTCTGCACAAAAAACCCTACAAATTACTAACTTTTACCGTTGTTGTCAAACCATCAACAACTAAGCACTACTTACTTAAGTTGCAGGTAGACAGCGTACGGTGCAAACGAATTGGAAGTTAAGTAAGACTTATGCTTAAGCAGTACTTTGTTAAGTCTGCCTTAGTAAAACGTCGGTGCAAACGGGCATCAGTGGTTCGAAGATTGTATTTTATTTCTATTTCAGCATAACCGTGAACAGACTTAGTCATTAAATTACGATCTATCTTCATTATGAATTTAAAAACCCCCATGTAGTTTCTCAAACATTTTTATCGAATTTTAACAATTATTCTCCAAACTGTGGTACTGAGCGAACGTGAGAGATATAGTACACTGTAGTAATATACATTTTCCTTTTGAAGTATCTGGTATTCCCCCACACAAATGCCCACATCTTGTTAGGTTTCTTAATTAATTAATTTTTTAACTAATGTAATTATAAAATGACAATTTTCCATCGAAAATAACACCGAGGTCCTTAAATAATTCAACTCGATTGACTTTTTTATTGGTAATTTTATTGTGGTATTCAATATTAAACGGGTTACTTTTATATGACAACCGTATATTTTTTAATATTCAGGATCATATTAATATTACACCGTTTAACTAAATTTATACGATCAGATTCCAACTTTTTACAATCTGCCATATTATCAAATACTGGAGTAACTTCGTTCTTAAAAGGAATAAAAAGAAATGGCCTGCTTTCCAATGTATGAGGTGAATTTGCTTTATGTGACAACACATGAGCAGAAGCACCCGGCCTTTTCATAGGTTTAAGCTTGATTCTTACTATCCTACTAGACTGTGGCAGGCAACCGCCCGTCAGATATCTTGTGTTTTAGGCATTCATATTATACATTAGGAAATTTTGGACGGTTACTAGGTTGTCATCGCGATGTTTAAAAATTATTCGCTTACTGACTTAGCAGTTATTGTTCTTTTACTTGAAGAAGAAGATGAGGAGATGAAGAAGAAAAGGAAAACAAGAAAAGCACCCTTCTGGTGGTTACTAACGAACGGAATGTGTTCTTATTATTATCATCATCAACCGTCACCAACAGACACCGCCACGTTAAAGTATTCTTTCCTACATATAGATAGGGAACTGAAGCGCAAAAAAACATATCGTTTCAACCTTCTGCCGCCTGGAACATCAGCTTTTTAAGTAATTGAGAGCATTTTTCTTATATAATATATGGACGAAATCGGAGACCGGTTAGTTTTGATGGTATAATTTACTTAAGGCCCCAGTCACTCGTTTTTAGACAAATGAGATTTTTTTTTATGTATACAAGGTAGAACTTGGACAAAAATTGACCGATGCATTTTCGATTTGGATGAAATTTTATTATTTGCGGGTTTTATATCGAAAAAAAAAAAGAGAATCGTGTTCAAGGATTTTTTTTTCAAAAATTTGGGAAATAGAAGTGATCGAAAATTTGAGAATTTGGTGATTTTTGGCTTTTCAAAAATTCATAACTCCGGCTGATAGGGTCGCTTAAAATACTACATATTTCGGGAAAAATACTAGCAGAAATTTGGGTTCATATTCCATTTTGTTGGATCGGCTAGGGTTCACTTACTTTTTATTCACGCACGGGAAAATGGCCTATGAATTTTTTCCGTTACTATTTTTCTCGGAACGTGGAGTATTTTAAGTAAATTATACCGTCAAAACTAAGTGGTTAGGCCGATATTTTATATTCCTCCCCATAACTTGAAATTTGTTATTTTAAATGGAGCACCCTGTATATTATAATGATTTTAATTTCTACTTAGACTGTAGGTAGACTTTTACGAGGCTTTCCTACTTCTAAAATTTACCGTTTTGGAGATATTCATTTTTTGTAAAAAGGTTGCACGCAGCAGTAGGAAGCGACTACTACATTACAATAAGAAAGCAAGAAACGATATTCTCAAGGCAGATAGCTATACCTTCAGACTTCCCGTTCTTTTCCTCGAGCATGTCAAATTGAAACCTTGAATTATTGTACGCATTGAATAAATTACATTTTAATCTAATTACGTGATTTATTCATTTATGTGTTTGTTTTGTATTTAGTGGTGACCGTGACAGGTCACATAGTGATCAGATACATAGTGGGTGTTCGCGCTACGATAGTGTTTATATTGTGGAATTTTTACACACTTTAACGACGTTATTTATTGGCTTCTGTTATAATAACGTTTCGTGGTTTTGAATCAAGTTAAAAATGGTTACCGAGTTAGAGAAAAAATGAAAAAATAGTTTGTATGTAGAGTATCGTTTACGCGTGTTCTCAACGATCTTGACGCGCTTTTGAAAACAAACCCCAAGCAAGCAACATGTAACAGTTTCGTATGGGATGCTGGAATCAAAATTTGAAGAAAGAAAAATTATAGATTTTGCAATGTACAAGGCTTATCTGGAAATCGCTGAAGTAGACGACTAACTGAAAGAAGTTAAATCTGCTGATGACTACAAAAGAAAGTTCCTTGGGTTGCGCTTTCAATATGACCGACCTATGGAAACATCAAGCCGATCCACGTTGAAATAGACCAGGATTCACAGGGTGATAGACGTTCGGTAGTAAGTGAAGTCGATGTCACAGGTAGGCGTAATATTAAATTAACAAAAATAGAGTTTAAATGGTTCGGTGGCGGTATTAAACATTGTTTACCGTTTTGGGCACAATTCAAGAAGATACATGAAGATGCGGACATCGATAGTTACGATAAAATCCAGTATCTAATTCAAGCGACGGTAGAAGGAAGTCAAGCGAGGCAACTTGTGGAAAGTTTTTCGGCGATTGACAAAAACTACGCGAAAATCGCTGAAAGTGTACAGTCGTGTTTTTGTCGGGAAGATTTGCAAATAGTCTATGTGCGCGAGTTGGTAAAGCATATTTTACATAATTGTAATATACTGATCATATTCTTTTTTATTTTCTTCATTATGTTTTTAGGTTACATCTATTGGTATTCATTGAGTATCATAGATAGCATGTCTTAACTATAGATGGTGTACATAGTATACTCCTATATTGCTAGTCGGGGTCTAGAAAGAGATGACGACCCAACAGTGCAGACATATATGCGTCTGTCTCTCTAGTAACTACTTCGAGTAGTACGCGCATGCTCGACAATTGAACATGCCTATATAAGCGTGCATCATTTACCCCACCAGACTCGTGACGATTGCGCACAACGGGTTGAGTAATGTAAAAAGAGACAGAAGTAGTCGTTTGTTGTCTCACTTACTCTGTGACACTTCTATTTACAGGAACTAGCAACATAGGAGTATTATATATATGCATTATATCTCCTTTTTTTTTAATGTTCTAAAACTTAAGTTATTATAAATTCAGTTTGTTAGGCGGTTTAACTATTCTTCCTGATCTGGTTGTTTTCTGTGAATATATGGTTGTTTGATTGCCTTTGAATGATTGCGTTGGAGTAGAATCTGTGTTGAGTCTAGGTCTTGGTAAGCTGTGGTTTCCCATGTTGTACATCTGGAATATTTGGAACCATGACTCTATTTAGACCAGGCAGCGAAGCTTGTGTTTTGTGTAGTGAGTTTTTTCTGAATTGCCGATCATCCTTCATTTGTACTTTGAAAGATCTACGGTTTTCGGATTGTCTTGCTGTTATTTTATCTCCCCTTCAGTTTCTATGTGTAACTTTAATCCGTATTTAATCTTCTACCTGTAAGTTTTCAGGTTGCGTTCTTTTATGTCTTTCTTAGTTGCTGTAATCTCTGCAACATTCATAATGATCTTTGATTTTAGATTTACATCACTTGTTGGTAACAGCGGTTTTGTTATTCGACTATACAGTCTTTGGTTTAGGGATTAGTATATTATCTCTGGTTGCAATCTCTACTTAATGTATCTGTTTATCCAAGTGAGTAGTGCTAATTGGTAATCAGTCTTATCTGACGCACACTTCTTCAGAAATTTTAGCTAGTTCAGTACAGCTTTGTCTGCTAAGCTATTTCCCTGTGAATGGTAAGGGCTTGGAAGTTCGGTGAGTGATCCCAAGAGTTTTCAAACTCTTTAAATTCTTCGCTAACGTACTGGGTTGTGTTGTCGCTCTTGAGGACTTTTGGAACCCCATGTGTTCCGAACCAATCTTTTGGTTCTTCAGTTTTTTAAAATCCACGTTGTTGGAGTAGTGTCCGTTATTACTAGGTATGGGTCGTCATTGAAGAGAAATATATCACTCGCTATAATTTGCCATTGTAGTGTAGGTATTTTCTTGTTGATAACTTTTTCACATATTTCACAGTTTGTAACCATATCGAGTATATCTTTATGTCGACCTTTCCAATAAAGTAATTGTCTGGCCCTTTCCAAATAGCTTTGTATTCCAAAGTGTCCAATGTGTATACACTTTAGCATTTTAGGTACCAATACTTTTGGAACAATTGTTTTGTCTCTTTTAATATTAATTTTTCATAATACGCTAATTCTTCACAAATATTGTAGTAATGTTTAATCTCTGGTGGGAGATCTTTACTTTCTTTTGGGAAACCTTTCAATTTGTACTTACTTTATTAACAACTGGAGCTCAAGCACTTGCTGATGATTGAGTTAGTTTTTCTTTGCTGACTTTTGACATACTTAATGTAATCATAACATTAAGTTTTTTGTCCTGTTCTTGATAATTGGAATGATTGTAATCTCTACTTAATGTATCTGCGAATGGTATATATGAGAGGTAGATTAAAAACGATGACAATTGTTTTGTAACAACTCTTTTATTAAAGTATAATTTCATCTGGATTACAAACTGTGAAACAGCCGTTTCTAACTTCTTAAAAAGTGTGAAGATTGGAAAAAACTTTGGCGGTTGTTGTAGAACAAACAGAATAGCTCAAAGTCAGTCCCTGAAGAAGGTAACTTTGTTACCGAAAAGTACTTCGAACAACTACAGTGTCGTGTTTTGGCGTTGGGGTTTTGAGCTATTCTGTTTGTTCTTAAAAAGTTCTCAAGGGCTCCTTTGTTTACATAAAGAAAACGTAACATATAACTTAAGCATATAACAGTCAACACTATAATGATAAACTAATTATTTAGTATATTGGCCCTGGAATAAATTCCTTCTTTCATATAGGGTGTGTCCCATATACAAGGTCCTCTAGCATTCGGACGCTGACATATATCTGTACGTTTTACATATTTTACTAACGGTGAATACGGCGCTATGTTAAACATTATTCTTCGTAACCTTGCTGGGTCTGATTCGATATTCTTCTTAAATATCGAGTCCAGTGGTTTGTGGTCCGTCTTAATTGTTAAATTTTTGCGTATGCTATTGGCTATTGATACTGTCACTGGCGCATTAACGTCGTACAATCCTAGTACTGGTGCTGTGATTAACACCTGTTTGATCTTTTGCAATGCTGTTTGTTGTTAATGGTTCCATAAAAAGGGTACGTCTTTTTTTCAGTATAACTCTAAGCGGGTCGGTTAATTGTGACATGTATGAACTTATTCAAATATGTTACAAATCCCAACAACCTTCGTTTGTTTCATGGGACTTAATACACTTAATGGCGACAACTTTTCCCGAATCTACATATAATCCTTTACCCGATATCATATGCCCAAGAATTTTAATTTTTTCAGTTTGGAATATGCATTTTTCCTTGTTGAGTTTTAATGCAGTCTTCCGTATTACCTCTATAACTTTGTTAGTGATTCTTGGAGTTTTTCGACTGTTCTGGCATGGATGAATCCTTTGTTCATGGCTACTTCTACGTTTTCTATGTCTGATATTATACCCTGGAACACTTTCGGCGCAGATGCTACTCCAAAGGGTAACCTCTTGCATGCGTACCTACCCCAAGGTGTTGCGAACGTTATATAGCCTTGTGTTCTTTTTGACATCTTTATTTACCAGAATCCTCTCCTTAGATCTAATAAGGAAAACACAGTTGACTCTTGTATAGTTGCTGCTATTTCTTCTGTGAGTGGATATTGTCTTCTTCTAATGTTTTTGTTAACTTTTGATGAATCCAGGCATATTCTATTTCCATTTTGGTTTTTACTATTACCATTGAGTTCACTGCGGGTGTTAGTTTATAACTTAACCATTCTGTCTAGTACTTTTTTAACTGCGATTCAGACTGAATAAGGAACCTTTCTTGCTGGTCTTATTTCTAGTTTCAGATTATCTATTAGATGTATGTTGTACTCGTAATTTTTTAAACAACCTAAACCCCTAAATATGTCATCTGCTTGATCAATTTGTAGGGTACTTACTTTTTGTATTTTCTTCGCATGACTTTCTGCCTAACACTGGGTACACATTTTCCTTTACAACTTTATAACTGACTAGCCATTTTTTATTATACAGCTCAGCTTAGCTTTTTTCAATACTACTATTTCATCACCTGAATAAGTAACTAGTCTGTTGGTAGTAGTTTGCTCTAATTTACCGTTTACTTTGTTAATCACTTTCAGAGGTAGTATATTGCACTGTGATCCTGTATCTAGTTTCACTGATACTATACGATATCTATTTTTACTGATTCAATCCAATCCGCTCCTTCCTTTGAACAGATTTATGGAGATGACAATAGTCACGGGTCTTCCTTATCGACCGGTGATCAAGCATAATAGTACGACAAAAATTAGATCAGTTTTCGTTACATCTGTACGTGAAAAGGACAAACCGGTAGTCTTCAAAAACGCCTTACATTTTGATTTTCTGTTTGAACACGTCTACCGTTTGACATTGCCACTTAATATTTTTTGAAAGGAAAACTTAAAATCGTCTATTAAAACCAGTTTTTTACCCCTTTCGCTAAACACAGAAACACCCGAACTCATTGTTGTTCAGTAGATAGGCAGTATGTTTGTTGTTGCAAAAGCAATAAGGGATGCACTACTAATGACTTTGTTTTGCTATAAACTATCTCCAGGGTGGCAAACAACAAACAAGCTCATTACTAAGCGCAACCAGTAAGAATTAAGTACGAAACCGGTCTTTCAAAATCATCATGTTTTTTTTACTACCCTTTGTTATTAGAATCTGTTAAGAATCCTTGCGGGAGACAGTTTACCATATCGCAAAAGCTGGTACTGCTTTCGCACATTAAGTGAAGTAATTTTCCCGGGAGACAGTTTACCATTCATTAAGTTTACCTGAACATTTCGGGAGACAGTTTAACCAACACCGGCAGAATATTGTAATAATCCCACTGCCGATAAAGGAGTGACAGTAACAAAAAGATCGATTTTTTTCGTTCACTTAATATATGTTTGATGTGATTGGATACACATGTCCTGCAAGTCTGGTACTGAAGTTGTTATTGCAGCAAACCAAGATGGATAGGAGCCTGGTGTAGGTTTACATACGTTCTGTGGTGCGAGTAAAAATGCATATTATTCGGTGGTCCTCTTGAGAATAATCAGAGGTTATCAAGTGATCGTTAATATACTGGGTGCTCCACTGAGAAATTTGACAATTCATAGACTTGAATTATCGGATTATTGGAGCCCGCTTGTACTCCAATATAATAGAAAATTTCTTTTCTACTACTGTTCTCAAAAATTATTTGAATTTGAGTTTAATGTTAATAATAAAAAATATATAACACCGAATAATTATTTCTGTTTGTAACTATGTTTTGGTCGGCTATGTGTTCGAAGAATCGGCATCCCTTTCAACTTCGAGTTGGCCCGACCAGTGACGATTGTAAGGCACGGTGCACCTTTTGTAATGAAGGGCCGCCTTTCGTAGGCGCTTTTTGCACGTGTTTTTGTTTTGCTCAGTATTGATTTTATTTTCGAATTTATACGTTCGGAAGAGCGATTGAACACTCTCGTTTTGCCTTTCCGACTAGTCACATCTCTATATTAATTTTCTTTGTTAATTCGTGTTTTAGAATTTTTTGTTATATTAATGCTGTTAATTACACTGTCGAAACCTACTCAAACAGTGAATTCTCTATTACATTCACCACCTATAGGAAGAGGCAATTTTCGCTAATATCTACGGATATTCAACTCTGTCTTGTACATAAAAAGTGGTCCTTCGAGCCGGATCTAAATATTCCAGAAACTCTGAGCTTTAAATCCATGTTTTTCCAACAAAAGCATCAAGCTTCAATCACATAATTCTGAAACAGCTTCACATAGATCAAACTACGAAGTAGTACATTCATTCTACAAAGAAGTGCGTGTGCACAGAAGTCTGTGTTCCAACGCGTTGCAACGTTAGTGTTTCAGTCTTTGTTTTTCTTTTTGAGTGTGCTGTGCAATAACCGAAAATTTTCCTGTTACTTAAGGTAAGACTAGACATAACACTGTGCAAAGGAAACGCGCGTTATACGTACACCAGAAAAATGTTCCAAAGAGACGATTGTGCTAATAAGTTTTCTGTCAATTAGTGGCGAAATTGTGTCTTTACTTTGGAACATTTTCTTTAACAACTTTCACTTAAATAAGACGAGTCGTAGACAAAATTTTTGTAGAGGGTGACAAGTATATGACGTATTGTTATACCTCATTTGAGATAAATTGTTTGCTATCACGTACTAACCAATTTAGTATACGTCACAAATTTAGTTTCGAATATTTGTATAGGTTTAGTAAGTAACTCATTGATTTTAAATGCGATTATATTTTCATGATGTATTTCTAACAGTGCTGTTTTTTTTTGTAGTATTGTAGTATCTTCTTATTTTTATATTAAGTTCTTGAATTTATTCTAAAAGTTGTTAGAATCTATTTTATAAACTTAATTATAATTTTCTTTTTGTCACTGATTATATTTGATCAAGGAATGCGGCATTTAAAAAGGTAAAATATCTAGACTCATTAACTGGTACAATTCTACTGTAGTTACAGAAATTGATCATTTAGAATTCGAAGTTCTAAAAGAAAGTTTGATCTAAGATTTTACGAAATACGAGAGTGTTCAAACCAAACTCGAAAAAAAAAAAATAGACCCCTCTCACAAAGATAAGGTGGAAGATCGATATTACTCTTATGTCGCTAAGTTGAAAGGAAGGGTTGCTTCTCCTGCAGTTGGTGGTTAAGAAGGCAATAATAAGATTGGTATAACTACTGCACCTGTCATGGGGTGTCTTTGGGGGTAGCAAACAGGGCAACCGCCTGGGGCCTCGCTCTTGCAGGGGCCTCGCACACTCGCGCAACAATCTAATTAGAAAAATATTAGGTAGTAATAGTTAATAGTCTTAAAAGAAACCGCAAATTTGCTATTTTTGTCTTTATCAATTTTTTTGAATTTTCGATAAACAATTTTAAAACTGTAAACTTATTTATGAATCACTTTGCATTTTTCAAGTATCATCATTAAAACTAATTCCACAAAGACGAGGGCCTCGCAAAAATTTACCTGCCCGAAAACTTTCAATGACTAAGGCTGCCCATGGCATCTGTTATAAGTCAAGTGTCGGGCTCAAATGTTAATTTTCCTCAGTTAAATATTCACTCGTTCAATCGCGAAAACCAAATAGAACGCCTTTCATCGATTGTTCTTTACTCTAATAGTCGATAATGAGTCTCTAATGGAAGTTGAAAAATGAATTTATCTAAAGTAATATTTAAAAGATGGATTATTTAATTGACACTACAACTAACTAATGAAAATTTAAGCATTAAAGCACTAAATACCCTAAAACAACGATCCGACAGTCAACTGCCAATTATATTTGCAAATGTCAAAAATCTAATCGAAATCCCCAGTCTTAACAAAGTCACTGCACAATCCGCTAGAAAGTTTATTCTAAGAATCAAACAAAATATTGACGCATTAAAGAATCAGAGCATTCCAGTAGATCAGTGGGATATAATGTTAATATACATTTTCTCTCATAAATTAGATTATGGAACCAGATATATATGTCTGAAAGAGATAGTCAAATGGCTAACTCACAGTCCCCGGAATTTCTCAAGCTGGTAGATCTCCTAAATTTTTTTGAAAAGCGCTGTTCTATGTTAGAAGACCATGTTGGATCTTCTACTATTAAAACTTAATCCAAAGTTACTTTTCCTTAAACTTCAAGATAACACCTTACAATAGGTCACCAAGATACCAGTCCCCTGAGTTCAAACGCCATAATCACCATCCCAGCCCAAATGAAAGTCATGTTAATAACCGTTTACGGAATGGACCTCAATGCGGTGTAAACAATTCTCCTCATAATTTTTCTAACACTATTTTTCAGTTGTGCAAACTCGCTGGTCGCAGAATTTACACCTGTGTACAATTTCGAAAACTATCATTAAATGAAAAAACTGTTTTAGGATTTAAACATCATGTAAAGTACTGCACTTCCACTCGTTCTTCTCAATGAAATTTGACGAGATCAACCTTTGAATCAACGAGCGCGGCACGTGTCATGGTCGATTCAGGCAGTACCATTTCGATAGTCACGGATTCACTTTTACAACAACCCAATATTACATCTATAGGGTTGTTCGGAAAGTCATTTCGTTTTTTTTTTGTGGAAATGAAAGACAGTTTTCGTATAATAAACAAATACTTTATTAAATTATATATTGACCGTTCTGGTCCAAAACCTTTTGCCATCTTTCTGGTAGTAGCATAATTCCACGCTCATAAAATTTTTGGTCTTTGCTGGCAAAAAACTGATCGAGGAGGTTTTTGACCTCCTCATTTGAGGTGAAGGTTTTACCGTCTAAAAAATTTTGGAGTGACCGGAACAAATAATAATCCGATGGTGCCAGGTCTGGAGAATATGATGGGTGTAGCATTGTATCCCATTCAAGCTGTAAAAGCTTTTGGCGAGTGACCAAACTTGTGTGAGGTCTCGCGTTGTCTTGGTGAAACACTACACCTTTCCTGTTGATTAGTGCTGACCTTTTCTGTTGAAGTGCATCATTCAGTTTGTCCAGCTGATGATGATGACCATACACATCAGTTAATTTCTTTCTGGCTTGAACAGCATTTTTACCCTTTCTGTAGTAAAACAGTAAGATATGTCGAAAATGCTGCTTATCGCTCTCCATATTTAAAAGGGCACCAACCAAAAACTACTGCGTAGAATTAATTGGAATTTTTCACACACAAGCCTTGCTATATGAGCTCTCAAAGCATATAAAAATTATACGGCTTAAATGTGAAGTTGGGTGCAAAAGAATATAATTAAATCCTCTGTCGGGAAAAAACGAAATGACTTTCCGAACAACCCGATACATTTTTACAATATGTTGACCACAATGACAATTTCTGGAATTCCATATTTGAACGGTTTTTAAGCTTTAGTAAATTGCAATGAACATTGGCATTTATGTGGAGATTTATTAATCATAGCACTCCTAACACTAAAAAATTAATTGGACCCCTTTCTATCAATGAATTAAAATCCTCAGAACTCTATCATAAAAACTATTCAGTCCTATAATTTTACAAAACACCTTCACCAGATGAAATTGGGATCAAGAAAAGAACATATTAGATTGGGGTATGCAGGTACTCAATCCGTTTCCTCAAAATTACGTCTCAGGTATTGACCATAGAATGGCGTGAGAGAAATAAAAAAAATATGCAGTCAGTCAGAACAAATGGAAACTCAGAATTCGCCAATAGATCGTGGCCGATCAGTTCCAGTAGTTCCATTTTCCATATCCGAGGTGAATTTTGGGAGCCCCTATTTGGAAAAATCGTCAAATTTATGTGTGTTTGGCAACTAAGGCCATACACATAGAGTTAGTGTAGCATCTCTACTCAAGAATTTTTTCGTTAAAACGGTTTATTGCCCAACGAGGGAACCCGTAACATCATGATTTTTTTAGGAGCTAGTAATTACCTTAAAGAGTTTTACATAATGCTAAAGTCTACCTCAATCGCCAAACTGGGATGGACTTTGGGAGGCAGCTATTAAAAGCACGAAATATCACCTGAAACGGATAGTTGAAGACAAACATTTCACATTTGAAGAGTTATACACTATTTTAACTCAAGTTGAAGCTGTATTAAACTCAAGACCGCTACAGCCTATATCTTCCGACCCATCTGATCTATCTTGTTTAACTCTCCACAACACTTTCTCATAGGGACCTCACTGACCTCTTACCCTGAACCAGATCTCTCAGATACTTCTGAAAACAGATTAGATAGATGTGTACTAAGGGACAACAATAGTTTTGATCTAGATCATCAAAAGAGTGTGTAAACCTCCCTAAATCATTGCCCAAAATGGTTGTTAATTTTTTCTAGCTTTAAGATAAATGACACTGTTATCCTAAAGGAAGAGAACGCTAGACCTTTACAATGGTCAGTGGCCAGAGCTTTTGAACTCATACCTGGAAAAGATGGCAATGTAGGAGTATGAAGGTCAAAAGGGCATTCTAACAAGAAACGTGACCAAATTGTGTTCCTTGCCATCTTGAAGCTTTCTTTTCAAATAACTATAATTGTCCAAGTTTTTGTCTTTTCGTTAGTGTAAAGTTTATATTAATTATTTTCTAGTTCAGTTTTCACGTTTACTTTTAGATATTAAATATTCAAATGTATGACGTGTGTTCTGATGCTTTACTATGTTAAAGTTAGAACCTTTAAGGCGGGAATTATATTCCAAAATGATTTGAATTCGAGTTTAATGTTAAAAAATATATAACGCCGAATAATTATTTCTGGTTGTAACTATTTTTTTAGTCGGCTATGTGTTCGAGGAACCGGCATCCTTTCAAGTTTGAGTTGGCCTGATCAATGACAATTGTAAGGCCCGGTGCAGCTTTTTTGGTAAAAGAGCCGCCTTTCGTACGGGCTTTTTGCACGTGTTTTTCTTTTCAAATAGATATATACTTTCGTTTTGCCTTTCCGACTAGCCACATCTCTATATTATTTTCTTTGTTAATTTCTTAGTGTTAATCTGCGTTTTAGAATTTTTTGTTATATTAATGTTGTTAATCCCTGGATCCCTACGATTGTAGGATTAATAGAAGAAAGGCGGAAATACAAAAACAGAATAGACGAAGGTCAAAAAAATATAAGGCTAGAAAGTGGGATACATTTAGGAAATGTAGGACAGCTAAAGAACAGTTGATTGATATGAGGTGTAAAGAAGTAGAAGAAAAGTTTGAAGTAGGTAAAATGGACGACGCTTATAATATAATTAAAAGAAATTTTAGAGAAATAGGGTACAGTAGTAGAAACGAGGTAGGGTTAATTTGGTAGAAAATGAGGAAAAGGCAGACAGGTGGAAAGAATCCTTAGGGAACCATTAGTTAGATATATATTAGAAAAGGAAGATAGTGTGTGGATAGATGAACTAGGTTATCTCATAAAGAGAGAAGAGTTCGATGTAGCATTAAACAACTGAAATAATAATAGGGCACCAGGTATCGATGTGATACAGGTGGAAATTTTAAACCATGCAGTACAAGAGGTTAAATATCGTATTTAAGCTAGTCACATTTACGAGACGGCGAAACTCCTAGATTATAAACAGAACGTGGTAGTAACCATCACTAAAAAGAGAGGCATCCGCGGTAGGTGCTAGACAGAAAAATTAGCTTAACTTCCCATGCGTCAAAAATCTAGAATTATTGAGGGATAAATAACGAACGATTTAAAATTTTGTAGTATATTTTTTTATGAAGAAGCCTTGATTTTCTGTTACAGCCTGGAAATAAAGTTATGATTCAGCCATCTGTTCCCGAAGAAGAACTTTACAAGTTATTTCCAACAACAGAAATTACAGCTCTCCCCTCTGGTAAAAGGTATCTTCGAAATGTTCAAATATCTTAATCAATAGTGATATAGTAATTAGGATTGAAAAGTCACTTTTTATGGCACTCTGTAATTGTTTATTAATAAAAAGAAAATAAACATTTTGTTAATAAAAACTAGAGTTCGTCTTTAAAGTTATGAATATTATGCAAATGTTCGCCATAATCTGTAGCTTCACTCCCCACGAAAATATCATGGTGATTCAAAATTTCTTCAAACGTGAGTAAGTCATCATGGTTATCGTCACTGGCAGCAAAAAGATGAATCACTTCCTCTTCTGCTATTTCGCTGTAATTAAAAAAAAAACCTTATCATTATGTAAGACTAAGCGACCATTGTGACTGACATAAGTATTTCTTTGAATATGCCTTAATCTTTTACACTAGGTGACTTACAATTTATGCCAGAAAATATTGAATATATGTGAAGAGGGTTACGCTCGTTGCACATTACACGTTTTCGCCCGCACGATATAAAAGTCGTACGAGTTTATATCGTGGTGTAGTTGCTTTCCCACTGTACGATTTTAAACTACGTATCACACGATTTGTAACCGTACAAAAACATTATTCAGATACATACGCTCGTTGTCACCATTTCTGAGGAAAGTATTGTACAGTGACTATGAATCGGGGTCAAATCATAGCTTGGTTATTGTATCGGTATTCATTGGGCTATGCTATTAATCAGAAACTTGAGGAAATTCTACACCTTGTTTGAAGACCTGAGAAATGATTAACGGAAGTTTTTCAAATACTTTCGTGTGTCAGCTGACTCCTTTGACGAACTGCACGGCAAACTGCAGAATGTCCATCAACGGCAAAACACACAATTTAGAAATTGTATACAACTTATTGAAATGTTAGCTATATAACTTTAAGGTAATAAGTGTCTTTAACACCGACTGTTTTTACTTTCCTTGCAGAGGGAGGTATTGTAATCTTAAAAAAAGTCATCCTCCGAGATTATTGCTTATTTTCAATTTGTAGAATCTCTAAACCACGAAATATATATTTGTTTTTCCAATACCGTCGTTCAGTTTGATGGTCTGCCCGTCTGTCTGCTGGAAATTGCTGAAAAGCTATTTTTTGAACGCATATTAAACCGCAAAAAGAAAATAAAAGTGTCCTTGCTGTAACCGTATAATGTGAAAGACCTCCTAATCATAGCACTCCTAACACTAAAAAATTAATTGGACCCCTTTCTATCAATGAATTAAAATCCTCAGAACTCTATCATAAAAACTATTCAGTCCTATAATTTTACAAAACACCTTCACCAGATGAAATTGGGATCAAGAAAAGAACATATTAGATTGGGGTATGCAGGTACTCAATCCGTTTCCTCAAAATTACGTCTCAGGTATTGACCATAGAATGGCGTGAGAGAAATAAAAAAAATATGCAGTCAGTCAGAACAAATGGAAACTCAGAATTCGCCAATAGATCGTGGCCGATCAGTTCCAGTAGTTCCATTTTCCATATCCGAGGTGAATTTTGGGAGCCCCTATTTGGAAAAATCGTCAAATTTATGTGTGTTTGGCAACTAAGGCCATACACATAGAGTTAGTGTAGCATCTCTACTCAAGAATTTTTTCGTTAAAACGGTTTATTGCCCAACGAGGGAACCCGTAACATCATGATTTTTTTAGGAGCTAGTAATTACCTTAAAGAGTTTTACATAATGCTAAAGTCTACCTCAATCGCCAAACTGGGATGGACTTTGGGAGGCAGCTATTAAAAGCACGAAATATCACCTGAAACGGATAGTTGAAGACAAACATTTCACATTTGAAGAGTTATACACTATTTTAACTCAAGTTGAAGCTGTATTAAACTCAAGACCGCTACAGCCTATATCTTCCGACCCATCTGATCTATCTTGTTTAACTCTCCACAACACTTTCTCATAGGGACCTCACTGACCTCTTACCCTGAACCAGATCTCTCAGATACTTCTGAAAACAGATTAGATAGATGTGTACTAAGGGACAACAATAGTTTTGATCTAGATCATCAAAAGAGTGTGTAAACCTCCCTAAATCATTGCCCAAAATGGTTGTTAATTTTTTCTAGCTTTAAGATAAATGACACTGTTATCCTAAAGGAAGAGAACGCTAGACCTTTACAATGGTCAGTGGCCAGAGCTTTTGAACTCATACCTGGAAAAGATGGCAATGTAGGAGTATGAAGGTCAAAAGGGCATTCTAACAAGAAACGTGACCAAATTGTGTTCCTTGCCATCTTGAAGCTTTCTTTTCAAATAACTATAATTGTCCAAGTTTTTGTCTTTTCGTTAGTGTAAAGTTTATATTAATTATTTTCTAGTTCAGTTTTCACGTTTACTTTTAGATATTAAATATTCAAATGTATGACGTGTGTTCTGATGCTTTACTATGTTAAAGTTAGAACCTTTAAGGCGGGAATTATATTCCAAAATGATTTGAATTCGAGTTTAATGTTAAAAAATATATAACGCCGAATAATTATTTCTGGTTGTAACTATTTTTTTAGTCGGCTATGTGTTCGAGGAACCGGCATCCTTTCAAGTTTGAGTTGGCCNAATTTTACCGAGGCAGTTTAATAAATTTTGCAAATGGTACTGTACACTTTCGTCTAGTTCTCGCTCGATGATCGGTGGAGAAATGAGCTCCGCAGACAAATATGATTGAATTTGGAATTATGCTACGGCGCATCCTAATAAAGGGAAGGGGCATATCTCCAAGTCTCTAACTTGTTGAAACGAACAGTACACTTGCTTGTCTGCTTGTCTCACTGTTGCCGTGCACGGCTACGGCGCCGTGCCGTTGCAGTCCCCATGCCGTGCTGCGACGGCAGCCGTGTACGACCGTATATCCATTAAATAGATAAATAATGTAATTTAATATTGCATATATAAGATTTATTTAACAATTTGAAAAATTAAAATATTTAATTGGACATGTTAGAATCCGTTGGATCGTGCCAAGTTTGGATTCAATCATATATCGTTGGATCCTTTAAGTACATTAGTCAAAATTGTTTCTAGTTCTCAACTCTCTTGTAATATATTTAACGGTTTTCTGTGAAAGATTATAGTTTATACCAATTATTCTTATTTTTATCCTCATTTCATTCAGCTTGTCTAGCTTTTTCGGTTTTATTTTCATTGCATTGGAGCATTGTTTGTGTCGCCTTTCATGTTTACATTATTTGTTATCTGTGTGTACGATCTAATATTCATGTTATTTTATTCGTTTTTTAAATTTTCTTTTTTTTCTATCAATAGCAAACTCTTATCTTTCATTTCTTGCATTACAGTTGTTTTAAGAAGTCACTTAAATTATCAAGCATAGTAATATTATTTAGGTCATTCGATTTTTTATCGCATGTAATTGACGTCTTACAAAAATTTCCATTTATTTCAAAAACACCTTGTATAAAAAATCGCTTTTCGCATGACATGGAAAATTTATATGTTATACATATTGTTAGCAGGTGTGCCAATGCGAATAATTTGTACGGATTTTTTTTTAATTCTTCAACAGAATAGGGGTTATCTAATGCTTTTGTTATAACTGTTGTACGCTATTTTATTAATTTTTGTTGTTTACGATCATCATAAATTTATGCGGCACACAAATTAAGATAAACCAACAATGTAGGTATCAACAGGATGGGACAATTTCGACGTTTATGTTTGACAACTCGATATAACTATGCTCGCGAATTGGTACTTTAGAAATTCGATAAACATTGTCAAAAATGCAGCGGAAAAGAATACGTTAGAAGCGTTCGAAATGTGGTTTTATCTGCGAATGATGAGGATACCGTGGATAGAGAAGATTAGAAATGAAGAGGTATTAGAAAGAATAGGAGAACAGAGGACATATAGAATTCAATAAAAATAGGCGAGATAGGACACCTTCTCAGGCATAAAGGTCTAGTCAGGGACATATTAGGGGCAGAAACAGGAGAGTAGAGGCAGACCTAGATTAGATTAGTGTTCGCAAATAGTTAAGGATGTGGGATGTTCTAGTTTTATGGAAATGCGAAGATTAACTCAGGGTAGGAAGGAATGGAAGTGCGTATCCAACCAGACTTAGGACTGACCACCTTATGATGATGTAAGTTTTACAAAAGAAAAGTGAAAATANTTGTTGTTTATGATCATCATAAATTTATGCGGCACACAAATTAAGATAAACCAACAATGTAGGTATCAACAGGATGGGAAAATTTCGACGTTTATGTTTGACAACTCGATATAACTATGCTCGCGAATTGGTACTTTAGAAATTCGATAAACATTGTTAAAAATGCAGCGGAAAAGAATACGTTAGAAGCGTTCGAAATGTGGTTTTATCTGCGAATGATGAGGATACCGTGGATAGAGAAGATTAGAAATGAAGAGGTATTAGAAAGAATAGGAGAACAGAGGACATATAGAATTCAATAAAAATAGGCGAGATAGGACACCTTCTCAGGCATAAAGGTCTAGTCAGGGACATATTAGGGACAGAAACAGGAGAGTAGAGGCAGACCTAGATTAGATTACTGTTCGCAAATAGTTAAGGATGTGGGATGTTCTAGTTTTATGGAAATGTGAAGATTAACTCAGGGTAGGAAGGAATGGAAGTGTGTATCCAACCAGACTTAGGACTGACCACCTTATGATGATGTAAGTTTTACAAAAGAAAAGTGAAAATAGCAAAGGTTGTTTAAATCGTACAGATATATGTGTGTTTAATTTCAGTTTACAAATAATGACCAAAGTAAACAAAAATATTCAACGAAATCATACTTTCTGATATGTCAAACATAACAGAATGTTTATAAAAATAAAGGTTGACAGTTTTCGTACAATTTGCTGGCCGATTCAGACAGATTTCATCGCAAACAATTTTTTTGGAATTTCATAGACCTTTTCTTTACAATTTCCTTTTCTCTCTGTGACGCAATGGCCGATGACAAAAGCCAACTTAATTTACATAATCATTCATCACTCATCCGTAGATTACCAGCTGTAAAGTTTGTCAGGTGTATATACATGTTAGGTTAAGTGGTCAATCGCAACATATCTCAATAGTTATCTAGAAAGAAGACTTCATAAATCAATTTTTACGAAAATAAAAGAAGACTTAAAAATCATGGTAGCAATAGCCGAACAAAAAGCCAGTATCTAATAGTAATTAATATAAGTCAATTACAGTGAATATTCAAATTAGTTGTCGTTATTGGGATCCGTCAAATGGAAGGGACTTAAATGATATGGCTAATTCAAGAGATAGTTTTAAACATGACGTTTTGTGTGCAATTGTATGTTTTTTAAATTGTAATTTGTAATTGCGCTGGTACGAATCCTAAACAAAGCCGGTCACACCATAAAAAATGTGGTAAAAATGAAATTGAAAATAAGCGGGAAAATAGGGTTAGTTTTACGGCGTATTGCCTCGAAAAATCTCAGTTGAAAGAAGCCCCTCATGAAATTAATTGCATGATTAAACTGTTCACATATCATTGCAACATTTTTATATTGTAATAGGTAAGTTTTTAATCTTATAATATTCATATACCTATCGTTAATTTTTCTAGTTATTAGTAATTTAATTAACTATTATCTAAAATTATCTTTTTAACTAAGGCATAGCCAACTATGGTTCCTTTAAAAAAAAATACAAGTTTATGTCAACTCGAAAGGGAGTGATTCTTTTTCCAACACCGCTGTTTTCTATGTAAAAAAAGTGTTTGAAGAACGTAAAAGTTATTTTATTCTAATGTTATATGTAGCCAAGATATAGAAATGTAGTCAAAACTCGAAATTTTCAACTTTTATTTATAACTCGAAAACAAAAGACGATAGCAAGTTTTTGAAAACACCAAAAAATTTGTCTTAAGAAAAGAGATGGAGAAGCCGCCACTATTTTTTTTGTATCGCTTATAGTTACCGATTGTCCTACACAAACGTCGACATTTATGAGGGTCGTGAGTGTCGACGAAAGAATCATATAATCACTGTAAAAGATGAAATCCTTGATTTGATATAAGGTAATCCCCAAAGTAGTACACACGAAATAGAGCGGAAACGAACACCCTGTATATCTATAATTTTGACAAATTTTATTTAATCTCCACATGAGCAATCTGTTGTAAGTAAAGTGAAGCGTTTAGTGTCTATAATCAACACATTTCTGAAACTATTTATTGTTGCTTTCATTAAATCATATTGTTTATATTTGTATGTGGAACGTGCACCTTAAATTATAATGAAGTAGTTTTATTTAATTTTTACTGTTGGGAACGCCGAAATTTTTTGAAATAGAAATAAAAATATTTATGGACGAGAAGATAAGTTTAAAAATACATCTTATTTAATATTGTTTTTACTTACTCGTTATTGGGAACTATCCATGAAATAATTTCGTTTCCTGACAGTTTACCGTCGGCATTCTTATCGTATTCAAGGTCAAATTTATCTTTTTCAGAGAGAAGCCACTCCTTACTTCTCTCTTGGCCTTGAGTGCCAATAAATTCTTGAAAATCTATTGATCCGTCTCCGTTTTTATCTTTGTTACTAAGAGTTTGTTCTAGAATGTGAGGAATCATGGCAGGGTGTTCTTCAGGATGTAAAAATGCTAGCCATTCTTCATTTTCCAAAAAGTTGTTCTTATCAAAATCGGCTACTTCCCACACCCTTTTATCATCTTCTAATAGCTTAAAAAACATGTTATTGTAGGTACAAATTTTTCTATCAACAAATTAATCAATAAAAATAAAAAATAAGCCATTATAGACAACATAAAACGGCCAAATTTAATTTCTCAGTACATAGGCTAATTAGTTTTCCACTAAATAAAGATAGGTACCACAAGGGACATTGCAGACTTAAAAATACTGCCAAAACCAATGGCTACAGTTGTAATGTTATTGATAAAATATTTAATAATACAAAATTTAAGAATCTCATTTTAAAAAGCTCAACTTTAAAAAAAAAACTAGGTATTATATGCCGTATTATTACAAAGTGAAATACTAAATACTTGTGTTGTAATTCGATTATATACTTCATGGTGGCGACATTTTTTATTTAGAGTAGTAGTTACTAATATGCCCATGGTCTATCGTTACCGCGCGTATCCCTTCCCGAGTTAGTTCCGTGCTGACACTCGTGTGGAATCAACACCTACCCACATAGACCATCAAGGCCTCGGTGCTTTGGCGTGACGTCAAAGACAATGACGATCAGTATCAACTGAAGAGGCGCTCCATCAATGCGAATGCTCTTTTATTAAAAGCATGATTTAAATCACTTTACGGTTTCTAAGGGTTTCCAGTAGAAACGGGGCTGCTAGACTGAACTGAACTGAACCCTTAGTCGCACCCCATTTGATTTTTTTGCCAAAAAAACAAAGTTTCAAAAATAAAAACGTCTATCTATATAAAAGCGCTAAATGTTGATTTTTCGCTCTTATTTTTCAAGAATGCCATCAATTTTTATGAACAAATTTTTTTCACTACAAAAAGTACCAGAAAATTGTGAACTTATTAATTATACTCAAAACTATATGTAACTTCAAATTGTTTATGATGTAAGAGTATCTAATTTTCTCTTATGCCCTTTTACAAGCCTGTCATTCTTTTTTCCACAGTGGTTCTTTAAACGCGTATTTATTACAGACCGTATGACTATTTTCACAATAAATTCCGAATTATGAACTTTACATTCTGAGAAATTCAATAAATTATTTTGAAAAATATTCTAATGCTACTGCTGATAGATTTTTTTGTTGTGAATATTTAAGAAATTTACCTCATTGGCCCCTGTAAAATTTTATTGAATATTAAATACACATACAAAACTATATTTGTGACTTTGTCTTTAGGAAATTTAAGACTTCCTCTGCTCAAATTTCTTATCAGAGTATGTTTATCTTCAACTATAAGATCGTCTGTATGTGTTATGTCTAACTTACACGTGTCACATCGAACTTTTTTTAATACAGTATGACAGCAGTAACCTTCTAAGTATGTAATTATTGGCATTTCTGGCACTAAATTTTCAATTTCAAATTCAGTAAAGTCACATATGGGAGTGAACCAATCCAATTTACTAACAACAGTTGTATCCTCAATTGACGAAATATGAAAATGATTCAATTGGCAAAGTTCCATAACAATTAGATTTTAAAGACATTAGGGATTGTATTGCTAATTGTCTATTTTCAAGGTCTGTCTGAAATTTTCCCAGTAAAATATAATTCGTATTTAATTCTTTAAAACAGTATTTAATAATGTAAAGCTGTAAATGTTTGTGAACTTAAACCTTTCAGAAACCTATCAGACCTTTTCCAAAGTTTTAACTAATTTAACATACTTTGTAAAAAAAAACTATTTTTGGATCATCACCATCAGCATGACAAGTGATAGGTTCTTCGAATATATCTTTTAAACATTTCCCTTTTAACGGTGTTTTTACGTTAACGATCTTCCACCAATTTAATATAATATTAATGAAATTAGCTGTATCTTTCAAGTAATTGATTTCATTGCCAGACTTTAAAAGAGCCTGAATAACAAACGGATGAAAAATTTTTAAGGCTAGCTGAACATTTTGTTTTTTGAAATTAGTTAAAAAAGGGCTTTTAAAGTTAAACCATAACCACACTTGAGTAATTTATTGTTTTCTACATTATAAAGGGCAATTAACGATTGAAACGAGGCACATCTAAGCTCGAAAGTTTCAAAATCAGGTTTTGAATTTAACCAGTTATTTTTGATACATTTTAATAAGTGCACTTAGTCAAACAAATAAAATAAAGGCCGACTTATACTTGTAGGATGAGGGTAAACTATACTTAATTTTTTAGTGGGTGAAAAGTTACACATGGCTTTACTATTTACAGCCTTATTGTCACTTATGACACAAAAAATTTTATATCCAATTTCTTCGAGACCTACAATTAAGGATTTTATAACATTGTAAAGAGTTTCATGACTAATTTTTGTTACTGGTTAAACAGGTACTACTTCTTTAAAATTTGAAAGCATGCTACTAATCATAAAAGTAAAAGTACTATTATTGACTGCTGTGCCTACAATGTTTCCACCTTTATAATCAAGATAAGGTTCTATATATATTTCTCGTTGTCTTTTATATACTTAAATTTTTTTTTTCACAAACTAGAAAAGATTGTCTTTCTTCTATAATGGGGTCAGTAAAAAAAGAGTTACATATAGTTTTCAAAGTATCCAGATGAGGCAATATTAAAATTCCAAAACTTCTTAAGAACGTATAACCATGTGCACTAATTGTATTTACATTTACAATTGTATTACAGTATCTGGTGAGTAACGGTACCTTTCTTTTGATGTAAATAATAATTTTAGCTCTTCACTTACAAAGGATAGCTGTTTACTAGATGAATTATTTTCTGTCGATTTTAAACCCTGCAGTATGTTACAAATCTGATTAATAATATTTCTAAAACTCTCATTTTGTTCTGGTTTTTGAGGTACTGTACTATTTTCAGATACTACTAATTTGTCAACTTCATTACATAAATCAGAAAGATCATTAATATCAGTTAAGATAAATGGAGTTTTAAATTTGTTGCTCTGCAAAATAATTTGTTGTCCATATATGTGACTTTCTATTTTAAGATGTGTACGAATTATTAAAGAATAAGTTATAATGGGACCCGGTGCATTTTTAATCTGAAATAAAATTAATTCATTTTGATCGTTTACTAACTTGGTGCCATTTTTCAGGAAGCGTTCATTTGTTAAAAACATTTATGAATTCATCAAAATTTTGAAAAGTAACACGCTCTTTATAAGCCTGATATTCTATGATACTTTCATTTAATGCTCTATATACATTTTGTTGCTCTATTAAAATAATTTTTTCGTCTCTACTTTTCCTCATTGCCAACTTATTTTTTGAAAGGTATATAAGGCAATTTGGAAAAATAGTTGGAATGGAACCTAATTCGAGCTTTGGATATTTTAAAGGTATCTCCAGTGTTTCCCCCGATTTTTCATTGTAATTTTTCGTTATTCTAATTATACTTTACTGTTCAAAATGACGTTCACACATTCTGGTATTTTTTGTAAGTTGCAAATTATCCCGTGGAATTGCTCGCAACCACTTTTTTAACAAGCTACCATCTTTGGGAAAAGTAAACACATGTACCAGATTTTCGGTAGTGTAATTTCCTTTACAACCCGGAACGCAACACTTATTAGGCATTTTTGCAAAAAGAGGCTCTAATATATATTCACATAAACTTAACAAAAATGTAAAATAAAAAAGTTGCGCCAAAATACGTTCCCACAATGGCGTTACAAAGCACATTCCAATTCGGTATACACAATGATGCTATTGTAATTTTACCCGTTTACATGTTCGAATATAGGTAAAACGCTCGAACAATTTTCCCAATACAATTTGTATAAGCTATGATTGATGTACAGGTCAGGTAAAACCCAATTAAATAAGCTAATAACTGGGAGAAACCTTTAGCTAATGAATGCATACAAAATGAGTGCAATCAACTGATTAACCGCCTTCTTATGATGATTAATTAGCCCGTTGACATCAGGACGCCCTGCCCTGGCCTTGATGGTCAAGGTGGTATTGGTAGAATGCATCGTATTGCAAATAAACTTTTTCTAAAGCAATCGTATCTCTCTCATTGCGGGATAACACCCGCTGTCGCTCTTCCACTATGTAATTATATTTCATCAACTTGAATAATCGTAATTGTATTTGGACATATCTTAAGGTGAACCATTTTTAATAGCAAGAAATTAAACTTTGTTAGACATTTCTATTCAGTAGTTGGCCACCGGCTAATAACTATATTTCAAGATGACCAATAACTGAAGAGAATAAAATCCTGCATAAGGCTATTCCATTTGAAGAAATGGACTTACGATTGTTTGAAATTAGCCAAATCCGCCATTAAATATCGAACGCCCTGTATGTAATTAATACACTTTGAAAGTACGGTCGAGAAGTTATACGTTGATGCCGTTATTTTAATTGAGGTTGAGCATACCCAATAACGCTACTGTCCAAATCTTCAAAATTCAAATCGAAGTAATTTCTGAAATATTCTAATGGGTGGTCACCGTGAGACACACTGTATACTACTTTAGATGAATAGCAGTTGAATGACTGGATTAAAACTTGTCAAATCGAAGTAATTTCTGAAATATTCTAATGGGTGGTCACCGTGAGACACACTGTATACTACTTTAGAAGAATAGCAGTTGAATGACTGGATTAAAACTTGTCAGGAGAAGGGTTGTCCTCTTAGAATTGAGGATATACAAGATTCAGTAAAGGGCTTCTTAGATACTGAACCCTGCGAAAATCAATTTATTGACAATAGGCCTAGAAGTGGTTGGTACAGAGCTTTTCTAAAACGAAACCTGGATATAACTCTTAGAACCCCAGAAGCGATTACTGCAGAAAGTTCAAATATCTCAGAATATGATATTCGGTTTTATGAAGTAGAGGATTACTTAATTCGGAAGGGGTACAATGGCGTTTTGCAAGATCCTACACGTATTTATAATAGTGATGAGACATTTGTAACCAAAAATAAAAGGGTTTTATCGGTGAAGGGAAACAAAAATATTTACGCGATAGAATACTACTCAAAAATCTCATGGTGATGTTTAATTTTGCTGCACCCCCAGATATACCTATGTACACCAGTGATCATCTACCCGTACAAAAGATTATCAGATGTTTTGAAATATGTTCCAGATGGATGGGGTATAGGGTGCATTGATTTAAGTAGACCCTAATATGCCTTAATAAAATTGAACGAGAATTTAATTTTGCATCCGACGATGTCAAAATGAACATAGCTTCTCATTTGAAAAAAATGAGTTTATGTTTGAAACATTTAAAATTTGAGCGTTACTAGTGTAATGATTCAATGTGCTTTAAAAGAAATTTTTAGATGGAAAGCCAAGTGCGTTTCATGCTCTTTTCAACAGAGGCAGCCGAATCTTTTTATCGAGTATATTATTAAATAGTTTATTAAAAGTTTTGTAAATTTTCTAGAAATTACTAAATAACTCCATAAAGATACCGCGCAGGCAAAAACTATGCTTAATAAACTAGATATAAAATTTTATTCACTAAATTATAAAAATTTCGGTAAACCTGTTGTCTGCTCCTTTTTGCAAAATATACATTTAGAAGGGCTGCGATTATACCTGCTAACTTTCTCTTTGGAACATCATGGGTTATATGCAGGCAGATCGAAACTTGAAAACAAGTGGTAATAAAAAAAGGTTCAAGGAGGAGACAGGCAGTTTTTCGAAGGGAACTTCAGAAAGAGAAGTACATTTGCTTTTTTCAAGACGAGTAGGCGCTCTCGTATCGGGTTTGTAATTCAAGGAGTATAATTTTGGGAAATCTGCACATAAACAGGGTTATGTGTAGGTTAAGGTTTTATACATTAAGTTTTTGTAAATAGTGTTGTGTTTTTGAAAATATAAACCTTTAACGCAACAAGGGTCTTTAATTTGACAATACTAGTCCATTGGTTCATCCTGAGCTAACGAGATGATGTGTAGCGAATTATGCACACCTGTTGTAGATAGAATGCTCGTTAGATTCGCTAGAACGCTGGGAAATTAGCGTTAAAAAAGTGTGATCTTTATAAACAAATTAATATTTCGAAAATTATTTAACCGCACGGCTCTCGCTTACGAATGCTTATTCTACATCGTAGCTTTCCTTTTCGCTAGTACCTGAATAGTTTTAAAAAAATCTTTTTTATATTGTTTATTAATAATTGAAGAAGCAGGTGTTTTTTGCAATAACTCATCTACTGATATCTTAATTAAGTAAATCTATTCTTAAAAAAACCTACAATGTGCAAACATAAACGTAAAATTTTGTGCATAACCGATGGCCGAGATACATTTAAGATAGAAAGACCTATAAATGTTACTGGAACTAAAATTCATATTTCAACATCCTGGATAACTGCTTTCTACATATTCTTTCGACTAGACGCATCGTTTGTAATTTAAACGAAACATTTTTTCTATTTTTGAACATTTTGTAAGAAAATTGAAATTGATCAGTAACTAGATTTTGCCCGCGGCTTCACTCGCGTTGATGTCTTAAATACGTGTCAAAAATCATCTAGGATCACATAAAACTTTTATTTATTCCTCGAGAACGGCACTTTTTCTTCTGGATAAAAGGTGCCCCATGAATTTTTCTGTACCCCTTACTATGTGTCTACAAAATTTCATCATGATTGATTGAGTACTTAAGGTGTAAAATCGACCACATAAAACCAATTTCTCTATCCTTCGGGAACAGTATTTTTTTCTGGATAATACCTTTTATCCAGAAAAAAAATACTATGTTCTTTTCTGTACCCCTGAAAATGTGTCTACAAAATTTCATGATGATCGATTAAGTAGTTAAAAAACTCACATTCGCATTTATAATATTGGTTACGATTATGTATTCAATTAGGGAACAAGTTTTATCTGAAAAAGGTTATAGGGCGATAAGCGTAGTGAATCGGCTCCAGAGGACTATCTGGCTTATTTCTTTTAGGGAATGTTGGTACTAATGAGATACGTTAATTCTTAAAATTTTAGACCTTTATTTTGGTTTTTGAATAAATTCAAAAAAACGAAATATCAGAATTTTTTTTTTCAAAAACGGTTTAACAAATTTGAATGAAATTCATACACGTTATTGTAGTATATAAGGGCTATACTAGGAAAAAATAACAGCTTATAATCTTTATAATAATTATTAAAAATAGGCACTTTTTTCTGAAATAATTTTCTTTCTTTATGATGTTCTAGAACAATTTTGAAATAATTTTTTTTATGTCTTTATTAATATAAAATAATCTCTTAAATCCTTCAATCGATCAAAAAGGTACGCCGTATTGAAAAACAATAAAAACCGATTTCTTAATATAAAAATTGATTTATTTCAGTTTTTAT
>NW_020438976.1:472021-476101 GCF_000699045.2 Agrilus planipennis | reverse complement strand
GCTTACGAATGCTTATTCTACATCGTAGCTTTCCTTTTCGCTAGTACCTGAATAGTTTTAAAAAAATCTTTTTTATATTGTTTATTAATAATTGAAGAAGCAGGTGTTTTTTGCAATAACTCATCTACTGATATCTTAATTAAGTAAATCTATTCTTAAAAAAACCTACAATGTGCAAACATAAACGTAAAATTTTGTGCATAACCGATGGCCGAGATACATTTAAGATAGAAAGACCTATAAATGTTACTGGAACTAAAATTCATATTTCAACATCCTGGATAACTGCTTTCTACATATTCTTTCGACTAGACGCATCGTTTGTAATTTAAACGAAACATTTTTTCTATTTTTGAACATTTTGTAAGAAAATTGAAATTGATCAGTAACTAGATTTTGCCCGCGGCTTCACTCGCGTTGATGTCTTAAATACGTGTCAAAAATCATCTAGGATCACATAAAACTTTTATTTATTCCTCGAGAACGGCACTTTTTCTTCTGGATAAAAGGTGCCCCATGAATTTTTCTGTACCCCTTACTATGTGTCTACAAAATTTCATCATGATTGATTGAGTACTTAAGGTGTAAAATCGACCACATAAAACCAATTTCTCTATCCTTCGGGAACAGTATTTTTTTCTGGATAATACCTTTTATCCAGAAAAAAAATACTATGTTCTTTTCTGTACCCCTGAAAATGTGTCTACAAAATTTCATGATGATCGATTAAGTAGTTAAAAAACTCACATTCGCATTTATAATATTGGTTACGATTATGTATTCAATTAGGGAACAAGTTTTATCTGAAAAAGGTTATAGGGCGATAAGCGTAGTGAATCGGCTCCAGAGGACTATCTGGCTTATTTCTTTTAGGGAATGTTGGTACTAATGAGATACGTTAATTCTTAAAATTTTAGACCTTTATTTTGGTTTTTGAATAAATTCAAAAAAACGAAATATCAGAATTTTTTTTTTCAAAAACGGTTTAACAAATTTGAATGAAATTCATACACGTTATTGTAGTATATAAGGGCTATTGCTCGGAATCGGATATGNTTTGCAAGTGAATGAACTCGATATCCGTTCTATGAATTTAAAAAGAATAGCAACGTTATAATTATAAAATATTTAGTTAATTTTGAAATATGTTTTAAGGTCTAAAATGGTTTTTTGAATTTCATTAAAATTTCACTGCGTGACAACAGCTCAATCTTTATAAGATCATTAAAAAGATGCATTTTTTCGAAATTATTGTTTTTCTTTATGATAATGTTCTAGAACAATTTTGAAACTAACCTTTTTTTATGTCTTTTCTAATAATGAATAACCTCTCAAATCCTTAAATCGATGAAAAACAATAAAAATCGATTTATCTCAATGTTTATACCTTTGAAACAAAAGAAAAGCAGGTTATATGATTTTAATTTAAAAGTGCAAATAACACCAAATATTGAACACAATAATGTAATGTTTGTTTGTCAAAATATTCAAAAATATTTAGATAAAACTATACTTTTTACCTTCGTCTAGTTAGTCGACTAATCTTCGTCGCTATCTTCGTCAATAACGGTAATAATATTGTCTTTATTAAATAATAAGTTTAATATTGCAGTTGGTCTAAAGATTTTAGACAAATATCGTCCATGTGATAAATAGAAAATTATTGCAGCAACGTGTGAACAACAACCGATAGTCCTAATCCATTTGCACATTCACAACATTATCTTGCTATTCCACTCCACCCAGTCGTATTTCGTTTATGTTAAATAAAACATCTGTAAACTTTTCAACCGATATGACGAGATTGTACTTGAGCTTTCAATATATTGGTTTTATCTCTAACAAACTGAACAGTTGTATTATCTGATTCATCTCTTATTTCTGCTAAATATAATATTGCTTGCTTATATTGATAAGAACCAGTAAATAATAGTTTTAAGTCTTATTCGGTCATTTCTGGGATATCCATCAAATCAGAAGATGCGATTGTCTGAAATTGAAGTTTGTTTTCGCTTCCAACTATATTTATCTAATTGATCGGCTAGTGTATTGTCAGTATTATTCCGAGATTTCATCATTTCTACAATTTCATCTGGATACTTTAAATCAGAAGTAAGACGTTTGTTGTATTTATTGTGAAGAAATGATGCAATTCTGTAAAAACTACCGATTTTGGGAAGCCTTTTATTGTCGAACATTTGGTCAAGTAGACCATTTCTTTCATTATAGTAGCATCATTTAGGTTGGCGTGATATGGCCCTAACATATCAACTATATATCCATTTGTTGTACAAATAGTGAATGGTTTACATAATGGTACTTTTTTTGTACAGAAATTGATATAAGTACGTTATTACAGCTCTTCTGATGGAGAGCATATGTTCCGTCACAAATCAAAACAAGCTCATCATTAAGATCATCGTACAAACTTTTTATTAATGGTGGTGAATGATGCTGAATGAGATTATTTCTGGACATAGATCGAAAACCGAAGTAACGAGATAATACATCTTTTTCAAATGATTGCATCACCTATTCACAATATTTTAAAACTAACTGCTCATTTTCTAATTGTAAAGTCGCTGATATCAATTTATTTGAATTGTCGGTACGGAGTTTAAATATAAATAATATAAGAGCTTGAATTACAGTACGAGTATCTGTATTTCTCATGGTTGTTAATAAATCTCGCAACTCAATTAAGTTTTCTCTTCTTAAGCCAGTGAATATATAAAGTTGTTCATCAGGAATACGACAATCATCCATCTTATCGAGCAGTGTAGAGTCACACTCAACAGCAAAGCTTTCCATAATTTTAGTTAACTGTGATGATCTCAAAATGCTCCAATTACAATAAACTTTTACTAAGTAGAGATCTTATTCATAAAAGCGCTTATTTATCAAATGATCTTTACAGCATCCATTTCCATTGGGAATGAAAATCCGTCGCTTAATTATGGATTGCATACGAGCATCTTGAGGAATAACTACTAGATTTTTATTAGGAACCAAACATACACAAACAATATCTATGAGCTACTATATAACAGTTCTTTTGATTTGAACTTCAATACACTCTTCAGTAACATCGCATACAACATTCAGATTAAACGAGGTTGACTGAGACAAAGATATCAATGATAAGTTCGATTCAGTTTTTTTTTTAAAAACATATCTCGAGGTGATTCATCTCCTAAAGGCCTTTTTTGCTCATCATCAACTTTTATTTTCTTATATTTCAATACACGGCAATTTGGGCAAACAACATCACCAACATCAAAGACAGTAGAAAATTCTTCAGCATCTTCCTGTGATTTTATTTTTACAAGCTTTTATTTAACTTGCAATGTGCGTATGTAAGTTGTTTGCGTTAAATGTTTCAAGCCATTTTTCGAACACTTCTAGTTATCCGATTGAGTTGAAATTTGGCATACTTATGTAGGTCCCGTGACAATGCAATATTATGATATTATCAGGATTTGAAACTCGATAGAACAAAAATGCGACAATAAAAATAGATAAACGTATACACCTATAGTGTTTCCTATTATCTTTGTCTCCTCTTTGTGTGGTGTTTCGTAGCCTCCCCACTCTTGTCTACCAAGCGTGGCACATGTATGTGTTTATGAGTGTAGTTTCTGTATTGCACCGCTTACTTTTACGTGTTTTAATACGTGTGTACAAATAATGTCAATAATATAAATTGTCTAAATTAAGTTGATGGTGTAAATAATGTAAAAAGTGTAATGAAGTTAATGGTCTAAAAAATAAAAATGCTACATGCTAGATTTTGGAAATAAATGATTTTATTAATAATAAACCTTTGAAACTAAAAAGTATAAAATAAAAAAATAAAAATAAAAAAACATTTTTAAAAACAAGGTTATATTTAAAAAAACGTAAAAAGGAAAAAATAAAATTAAGTGACATGTCTTATACAGGGTGTCCCAGTTATAATAATTAAAAAAAAACATGGCTTCCTGACACAAAATACAACAAAAAAGTGTTATACAATTTTTCAATCCAGTGACAATTGGTAGTATTTTGTAAAACGCACTGTTAAGACAGCAGGTAAAAGTT
>NW_020438976.1:463107-471674 GCF_000699045.2 Agrilus planipennis | reverse complement strand
ATTTATTCAAAAACCAAAATAGATAGAGATCTAAAATTTTCAGAATTAACGTATCTTATTAGCACCAATATCCCCTAAAAGAAATAACCCAGATATTCCTCTGGGGTTATTCACTATCACCCTTATTCAGCAACATCAGAATAAGGCTAAATTTTAGAAAGATAGATACAAGGCTTCTAAACAATAAGTGAAAAAGAACAGTAAAATTGGACGTATAGAAAAATATGAAATTAAAAAGAACAGTGTAAAAGGAAGTATTTGTAATGAAGCATATACTACAATCAAAATGGATTTCGAAGAAGAAATTAATAAGAAAAGAGATACAATATGTCACATCTGGTGAGGATGAGGAAGAAAGAGGAATAAAAATATATATTCCTAAAAGGCACTTACTTGGCGGCAAGAGAGTGAGGAATAAACGCTATTATATGCCAACAATTACTTACAATCTTCCTCGGCGTTTGCAAGCAAAGCATGCCAAACTTTTGCTTTGACAAAAAATTCTAAAGAAAAGAAGAATGAGGTAGGCAAGCTTTCACGAATAGGAAATTTTTATGACAATTGCGAAGTTTTGCGTTTACAAAAAGGACGTCGGTATAGCTAGCATTGTGAAGTGAGCAGAATAGAATAATTTTTTGCTGAAAATTTAGCGCTAGTTATAAATTTGACGCTCTTTTGGTAACGTTTCCTTTATATATTATATTGTCGAATAAAGGCCAATGCCTATTTGATTCGACATGTTCTGAGCAAGGCCAGCAAGTCGCACAAAGAACACTGTATATTTAATTGGACATAAGCAATATTTTCGTATTAATTATTAAGTGCACAATAAGTGTTGATAATAATTCGAAAAAAAAAAAATACAAAAGTAACATCAACATTTACATTGTGAACAATGCCGACAAGTAGAATATAGGACACTATCTATATGATCCAAGAAGTTCTGAGCATCCAAGCACTATATTTTCGTCTTATGTATTAAGTGCTCAATAAGTGTTGATAATATAATAACACCAAAAATTAAGGCAAAAATATAGTGCTTGGATGCTCAGAGCATGTCAAATCAAATAAGCTGTGACCTTCATTCGACTTGCCGACATTGTTCGGAATGTAACTATTGATATTTATATTTTTGTCTCTTTTTTGTTTGGTCGTATAATCAGCACTCTTTAAGCACTAATTAGACTGATCAAGATTAACTTCACCTGCCAATTTTTTATATGTTTTTGGTACGTCGAATTTATAACTGGCACTAAATTAACATTCAATTAGCGCGAAATTTTTAGAAAGACATTATTCTATTCTGCTCACTTTACAATGCTAGCTTTATGGGCCTTGCCCATACTGTCTTGAATTCATGCTAATAATTGCGCCAAGAAACAAAAACATACTAGAGAAGAAAGAGATAGGAAATCAATATCAGAATGTTGTGCATTGTTAAATGATATCCTGTAATCAAAAGAAACAGCTAAGTTTACATTTACTAAAATGATGCTGATGAAAGGGGATGAACTTATTTTGAAATTTGGAGTTATGCAGTTGGATAAATACAGTGCAACCCTAACAGAAATCATTCGACAGACAATGTGTGTGTGTGTAAATAGCCAAGTATGATTCCCATTTTTTAAATACAATTTTGTTATAACTTGAAACGGGAACATTTTTTTGTTTGATTTTTCCGGCAACACTGTATTCTACGTTAAAATTTCCCTGAAGAAAGTAATGAGTTGTTCTTTTCTAATGTTACAAATAATCAAGACAGCATGTTGTACGAGCCTTGCACATTACTATTTTTTACTCTTCGTTCACTTTTGTTTATCATACAAAGGTATTTTATTTACAAGATTCTTACATCTTCACATCTCTCACCTGTTTGTCTTCTTGCTCTACAGGCAGTTCGTCATCTTTTCCATATGTGTCAGTAATATACTCTTCCCAAGTAACTTTTCCATCATTATTTTCATCAACATCTTCTAGTCGTTCATTTGCTTCTTCTTCAGAAAGCATCCTTAAAAATTGAAAATATAATTCTATTTGAGATACATTATTACTGAATAATCTTTCAGTCATAATACCAAGCAGGTAACAACAGTTTGAAAAGTTCCCTTGAATATAAAAACTTAAAACATTTGAGCTACTTTAAAATTCTTATCTAGGTACACAAGTAGAGCCTATTTTTGATAGCCATATATTTTAATGTGATAAATTTCTATAAACTTTTGTCCGATATTTCTAGACAATGGGAGTCAGATAGTATGCAATGCATTGTTAATTAATAAAAAATGTAACTCCTACAAACTGTAAAATTTTTAAGATGAATAGCATAAAAAACATGCAACTTACACCTTGTTATTGTAAATTATTGTAAAGTGCAGTATCATTGTTGAAATAATTGTTACAAAGAACGCAAAAAGTAATACTTGAACACTAACTTAAATGAACGTAAAATCCATACTTTGAGTTCTTGTTTATTAATAATTTTGTCACCATTCAAGTCTATTTTCTCAAGTAATATTTTTAATCGCTTTTTTGATTCTTCAAGGGGCAAATGATCAAACGTTTCAGCTTCTTTAACACTACCTGTAAAAGTAAATTTAAAACAAGCCTCTTATTGTTACATTTGATCACTCAAGAGAACAGAGATGCACAGGAGTATTACTACACGAAAAAATTAAACAACAAATTAAGAATATCTATTAGGTTTGTATGAATAAACATGAATAACAATAATAGTTTTTTTTTTCAATAATTTCATAAAACAGTCATGCACTTGATTATCATTCGAGAAGCTATGTAATAGGTAATTCCGTGTAACCCTACAGCCCTTATTCTTAGTCAAATTACACTGACTTTTATTTACCTAAAATAGCTTCATGGTCAAATTCAATGTCATGCTCTCCATCTTCAGAATAATGATTTTTATCTTTAGGGCTATAGAAGCTATCTTGAATATGCTCTTTATTGATAGAAGTATGAGAATGCATTACTGCTGCACCAACTAAATTAAAATTTATCGAGAAAACCGCTGAAAATAGTACCAACCAAAATACTATTAAGGCGCGGGTCATTATAAAATATTTATAAACCAGTTAAATTAAAATGTAAGAAAATATCTATATAACAACTCTCACGACAATAAACTACAACTTTCTTTTAAATAAATCATTAAAACCATTCTAAACCTTGCCAAAACTACGGCCTACGTTTACTTTTATGTTGTTAATCATAGATAAGAGATATTATTATAGTCATAGCAAATACTCACGAATGTTGCGCCATCTGACACTCAGGGGACGAACTAAAGTAAAAGGTGGTAAAAGGCAAGCTTTCTTTGTTGCTTCAAAGGATAGCTAAATATTGCCAAGAAACAAGCAATCTTCTTAACAATTAAAGAAGACTGATTGTAACTTGACAATTTTTTACTTAATCACATAAACGTGTAATGAAGAAATAAAAAATTGAAAGCTGTTACATTGTTTATTGCATACTAGAATATACAAGTATCCAATAAGACAATAATTACCACAAATAAACTTAATGCAGAATCTTCACTAAATATAGGTATGAGTTTTGTCAGAGGTATGTCGAATGTCCAAAAGGTTGGATTTTTAAAAAAGATTTTTAAACTCGAAAAACTTATTTATTTATTATAAAAGAACTCGTTTACAATCTACTCTTATAATAGATAACTATCGACAAGGAGCGGACTTTTAGCTGTAGCGTGGATAGACTGACTTCTTGATGCAGGGTGCAGTATTATTTGTAGACTTGCCTAGACGGAGGAATTCGAGGTTGAAGTAGACTGTCGCCACCCTGTGATAGTGTGGGCTGGATATAACACTTCCTCCCTTAGGATAAGACTGTCCTCAGTCTTTAGGCAAAAGTAGGATAAATTGGAGCCGAAGGCGGATTTAGCTCTTTCATTTCTTCGGCTGGTGTATTTTCTGGATTTTTCTTTTCGAATATCTTCCTGATCGATGTGTAGAGATGTTGAGCTTGTTTTCTGTAGCATAGGATGACACACAGAATAGTAACGGTAATTATGCTCAGTCCAGTGACGACTGAGTGTCCAAAAAAGTAGACGGGTTTTAGATGATTTTTTGTAATAATGGAGTAATTTCTTCATCTCTTGCGGGATAGTTTCTTAATTCCATCAATTTTTGTTTCGGTTCTGGCAGTGGAATCACATATTTCTCGATTTCATAGTCGACAAGGTGTGTTTCTTTCTTCTCGAAAATTTGGTTAATTGAAACAATTTGATGGTAGTCTAGTAGATACGATTCTTGCGTACGTTTTTCTCCATCTAAGGTCCATCCTTTGTTGGTGGAGATCAATAATGATTTATTTTGGAGTTCTTCGATATTGGTGTAGCTTCTTATGGAAACAATAAGGCATTCTGCAGGCCTTAAGCAATCATTTATAATTTTTTTTGTGCAAAAGTAGGATTTTATTTCTAAAGGTGTACAGTTTTCGTACCATTTGGAAAGGGTTTCGTAAGTGGCGAGGAATCGTGAGGGTGTGATAATTAGGTCATTTTTGTTAATTAGAGGGTATATTTTGTATAATGTAGAGATTATAGGTTTCGTAATAGGGAAGCTTATTATACATAAGATGACGTCATTCGTCAGAATCATGTCTTGTTTACTATATTCTATATATACTATGTAGATCTGAATAAGGTAAAATCTGTTTTTTTCCATAAATTTCTGTCAGATGGGAGAGCATTTCTTTCATTTGTTTATTTGAAATCATTGCGTAAACTAGAATTTCCTCGCGGGCGAACGTTAATGATTTTTCTATCTTTTGTAAATGGTTTACTAGTTGATCAGTGATTTGAGTTAAGTGAATGGTTTCTAGTTCTTTTTGTAGTGTATTGGAAGTGCTAATGAAATAATTATAGGTGTTATTGAACGTTCTTGTTATTGTTTCGATATTTTTATTGTAGGAGTCGGTAATTTAGTGCGCTAATGACAAATATTGTGATTACTTTTCTACTAAATTCTTTTGATTTGCAAATAAACTGAGAATATTATTTTTCATTTCCTCGTAATCATCATTATTTACATTCCGAATAGGTATTTAAAGGCGTCGTCTATACCGTTACTTAATCCTCGTTTAGTTCTCTATGATGATTTTAGTTTATTTAGTATGACTTCAATATGGTTTAAGGCTTTTTCTAAAGGCATGAAAGACGTCGGTGTGTGATGGAGTTTCAAAATGGTAGTTTTTTCTAACAAATCTAGGTAGGATTGTCTTACTAGGGTTAGGTTATAATGATAAAGGAATTTGTGATAATGGGAAAGGATGTGGGCTTGGCCAAGTTTTTCTTCCATGTAAGTTATTTTGTCGTTTAGTTTTGTCACTTTAGTTTTCTTCGGTAATGCTGGTACTAGCAACAACACTGTTAGGAGGGTCTTCATATTTCTGCAAAAAAATATGTTTCTTTAGTCTTTTCATTTTTCTAATACGGTGTTTCTGAACAGCGGTTTGTTTTTGTCCAATGCATTCTATCCTATCATTTTCTTGTGTTAATACATGGAATTTTTGGAATTCTGGTGAAAGTTTCTTTCTTAACGGTACCTTAATGAATACGTCTTTAGGAGCTTGGGGTATTTCTTCATTATTTTTATTATTTAACTTATCTAGGGCTTTTTGATTTCGGTCTTTGGCTTCTTTACTTATTTGTTCATACAATAATTTTAGTTCTGGCATGCGGTTAGTTATATATTCTGACGGGGTAATTATTTTTTGTATTTCTAACGGTTCTTTATATGGGCCATAAATGATGTCAAAGGGTCTACATTTGGTGGTGGTATGGATCGAATTGTTGTATACGAAAATTACGTTAATCATGATATTGTTGTTGTTGTCATTGACGCCTTTTCCCTTGAAAATAATTATTCTTTCTTTCAATGTATTGTGCAATTTCTCAAGAGGTGAAATAGAAGTAGGGTTTTTTATACTAGCGATGTGTAAGTCAATTTTGAATAATTTACAGAAGTCTCTAAAATGTATGTTGTTGAATTCAGTATCCTGGTCAATTATTATTTTTCCTGGTAGGTTATGGTAATTAGAGTGCCGTAGTTTGTTTATGATTGTAGTGACGTTTTTATCAGTAATAGGCTTGAGCGTATTTGCTAAAATGATCGAAGATGGTGAGAAAGGTGTGATTTTCGAGACTAAAGAGGTCTAGCATAATTATCTCAAGCGGTCGCGTTGATATGACAGGGCCTTTGTAAGGGGGTTTATAGGGGTTTCTATCATATTTTCTTTATTACACGATTTGCACTTATTAATTTGAAGTTGAACCAGTTTCTTAAGATTCAGATATTAAATTGTGTCTTGAAATGTCTAAATGTTTCTTCGATGTCGTTGTGGTTATTTTCGTGATAATTTAGGACTGCTTTGTTCTGATTGTAATTAGGTAGGTTGATATTGGTTTTGTTTTGTTTAAATGAGGAGAGTTTTTCTGAAAAGGTCCGATGTAATAACAGAAAAATCTCGTGTTGATTCATCAATATCGGGATCAAAAATATATTCCTATAGTTGGTAACGGTTTGATTTCATTTAGTTTTTCGGTTAGCCAAACTTTATAGTCTGGCTCTTCCAAAGTAAATGAATAGTTAGTTTTTCCGAAAGCCGTTTTCATTTTAAAATTACTTCTCGAGCCATATCGGATCGCGATTTGTATATGAAATACTTACAAGGACTGTTCAGCGATAAGCATAGTAGGAGTAGGATTCTCGATAGCGGAATGCACTGTATTTATATCATCATCCTTATTTTCTGCAGTATTGTCGGGCACGTTTTTGTCTAATTCTGTTAATATTTTGTCTGCCATTTCAGGGTCAAGTTCTTGTTCGGTGTCTACATTATTAAAAAGGGATAAAAGGTCACAGTCATCTTCGTCTTCTAAAGAATTGAGATCTACCCGGGATAAAGCGTCAGCAACATTATTTTCTTTCCCTTTAATATGTTTTATTTCATAGTCGTATTCTGATAATTTTACTTTCCATCGACTAAGTCGATCTCGGGGTTCCTTTAAATTGTGTAGCCATACTAAAGGTTGGTGGTCGGTTTGTAGAATAAACTTTCTACCAAAGATATAGGGTCGAAAATTTTTACACGAGTCAATAATGGAGAGTAATTTTTTTTTTGATAGTCGAGTAATTTCTTTCGGCACTATTGAGGGTCCTAGAAAAAATGCTATGGGGTGATTGTTCTGTGAGATTACCGAACCAATTGCTTTGTCGCTTGCGTCTGTTGTGATGCAAAATGTTTGTTTAAAATCGGGGTAAGCTAACACGGGAGCGTTGGAAATAATTTCTTTCATTTTATTAATTGCGTTTAGATATTCAACATCGTTAACATTAATTTTGGTTTTTTTTTTCAAGTATTTAGTTAAGGGTAAGACGATTCTTGCGTAATTTTTGATGAATTTGCGGTAATATCCGCTAAGACCAAGGAATGATTTTTCTTTCTGCGTTTTAGGGATAGGAAGTTTTTTGACAGCGGCCACTTTATCGGGGTTGGGTAGTATTCCGTCGGTTGTAATAATATGTCCTGAAAAGGGGACTTCCTTGCGAAGGAATTCATTTTTATCTAATTGGACTTTTAGGTTTACTTCTTTAAGGCGTTGGAAAACTTGTCTGAGGTGTAATATGTGATCATGAAGCGATTAACGGAAAATGACAATGTCGTCCATGTAGACGAATACAAATTGATAGAGAAAATCTTTTAAAACGGTGTCCATCATACGCTGGAAAGTGGCGGGCGCATTTTTAAGGCCAAACGGCATACAAACGTACTTGTAATGGCCGTTTTCCACGGAGAAGGCGGTCTTTTCTATACTATTGGGATCCATAGGTATTAGGAGAAATCCGGATGCTAGGTCAAAAGTCGTATAATAAGAGCATTTCCCTAAAGAGTCCAGAACAGCGTCAATTCTCGGTAGAGGGTATTTGTCCTTGATAGTTTTTTTGTTTAAGTTCCGAAAATCGATAACCATACGCCACTTATTTTTATTAGAGGCGTCCATCTTTTTCGGACAGGCGAAGAATAAGGGGAGATAGAGGGTAAAGGATCGGCATTTATTGGTTTAGTAAGGTTAATATTAAGGTACCTAAGCCAATTATTGTCATGTTCCTAATATTGCCAGCGGAGCCAAAATCATGACGTCATTACTCTTGCGGCCGGTATACATACTAAAACATTCTTAGGAACGAAATCAAATAATTGAACGTAACAGATATGTTCATGAAGAATGTGTTGGTCTGACTAAGACGGATAAAGAAATTTTTACTTGTCCGGATTGTTAGACTTAATTTTTTTAAATGAATGTTATTTGTTATTTTGTTTTTCATAACAATGTTTCTTTTTATTTTATATATTTGTAGCATTTAAAATACGATTAAGTGTAAATATACATAAACTTTTATTCGTTATTTTGCTTATTTCTGTGTTTTTAGTGGTGTTCCGAATACTACCACTACATGGCAAAACTTGGGATACATGTTCCAAATATTGTCATTTTGCAATGTTTTTAAAAAAAGCTAAAATAAAAAAAA
>NW_020438976.1:455485-460003 GCF_000699045.2 Agrilus planipennis | reverse complement strand
TTTTTTAATAAAAGTATTTGGATGAAATACGAGTTGAAAACTAGTTATTAAAATATAAAACAAACACTTTAGTTTGTAACAAATTTCTTAAACTTAGGTTAGTTATAGTATCATTCTAATAATACAATACAATAATAAACACTATAGTACAATCATGAATATTTTTAAATACCTTACGTTAGTGTAGCCTGTTCATTTATACAAACAAATGACAACTAAATAGTAATCTGAGCGATCATAGTAGAGCGAAAGAGATATCATCAAGTGGCACGTTGCGCCTTTGTTTTGAAACGGCACGGCAGCGCGCCAACGCATTTACTTGCGAGCCGTGAGGCTGCTCGTAGCGTAAAAATTTCAGAAGAGGCCCGCGAATTTTAGAATTTAAAAACCCAGGGTGCTGCCTAAAAACTATTCAGGACATCCCAGGACACTACAAAAACTAGGACATGTCCTGGGAAAACAGGACGGTTGGCAACCCTATACTATACACTATGTCATGTACGGAATTTTACGTATTAAACATGTATATGTTAGATGTTAGGATAAGCCATATAACTAAACATAAAAGTAGCATTTTGCTGACTATGTAAAACCGAGATTATAAAATGTTGTAAACCNATATTTTTATTGTAGGAGTCGGTAATGTGGTGCGCTAAAGACAAATATTGTGATTGCTTTTCTATTAAATTCTTTTGATTTGCAAATAAACTGAGAATATTATTTTCCATTTCCTCGTAATCATCGTTATTTACAGTTCCGAATAGGTATTTAAAGGCGTTGCCTATACCGTTAATTAATCCTCTTTTAGTTCTGTATGACGATTTTAGTTTATTTAGATGTCTTCAATATGGTTTAAGGCTTTTTCCAAAGGCATGAAAGACGTCGGTGTGTGATGGAGTTTCAAAATGATAGTTTTTGCTAACAAATCTAGGTAGGATTGTCTTATTAGGGTTAGGTTATAATGATAAAGGAGTTTGTGATAATAGGAAAGGATGTGGGTTTGGCCAAGTTTTTCTTCCATGTAAGTTATTTTGTCGTTTAGTTTTGTCACTTTAGTTATCTCCGCTGGTGATGGTGCTAGCAACAACACTGTCAGGAGGGTCTTCATATTCCTGCAAAGAAATATGTTTCTTTAGTCTTTTCATTTTTCTAATAGGGTGTTTCTGAACAGCGGTTTGTTTTTGTCCAATGCAATCTATTCTATCATTTTCTTGTATTGATACATGGAATTTTTGGAATTCTGGCGAAAGTTTCTTTCTTAACGGTACCTTAATGAATACGTCTTTAGGAGCTTGGGGTATTTCCTCTTTATTTTTATTATTTAACTTATCTAGGGCTTTTTGATTTCGGTCTTTGGCTTCTTTACTAATTTGTTCATATAATAATTTTAGTTCTCGCTTGCGGTTAGTTATATATTCTGACGGGGTGTTGATTTTTTGTATTTCTAACGGTTCTTTATATGGGCCATAAATGATGTCAAAGGGTCTACATTTGGTGGTGGTATGGATCGAATTGTTGTATACGAAAATTACGTTAATCATGATATTGTTGTTGTTGTCATTGACGCCTTTTCCCTTGAAAATAATTATTCTTTCTTTCAATGTATTGTGCAATTTCTCAAGAGGTGAAATAGAAGTAGGGTTTTTTATGCTAGCGATGTGTAAGTCAATTTTGAATCATTTACAGAAGTCTCTAAAATGTATGTTGTTGAATTCAGTACCCTGGTCAATTATTATTTTTCCTGGTAGGTTATGGTGATTAACGAAGTGCCGTAGTTTGTTTATGATTGTAGTGGCGTTTTTATCAGTAATATAATAGGCTTGAGCGTATTTACTAAAATGATCGAAGATGGTGAGAAAGGTGTGATTATCGAGACTAAAGAGGTCTAGCATAATTATATCAAACAGTCGCGTTGATATGACAGGGCCTTTGTAAGGGGGTTTATAGGGGTTTCTATCATATTTTGCTTTATTACACAATTCGCACTTATTAATTTGAAGTTGAACCAGTTTCTTAAGATTCGGATAGTAAAATTGTGTCTTGAAATGTCTAAATGTTTCTTGGATGCCGTTATGATTATTTTCATGATAATTTAGGACTGCTTCTAGAGATTTGTTCTGATTGTAATTAGGTAGGTTGATATTGGTTTTAATTAGTTTAAATGAGGAGAGTTTTTCTGAAAAAGACCGATGTATTAACAGAAAGATCTCGTGTTGAGTTGATTCATCAATATCGGGGTCAAAATAGATTCCTGTAGTTGGTAACGGTTTGATTTCATTTAGTTTTTCGGTTAGCCAAACTTTATAGTCTGGCTCTTCCAAAGTAAATGAATAGTTAGTTTTTCCGAAAGCCGTTTTCATTTTAAAATTACTTCTCGAGCCATATCGGATCGCGATTTGTATATGAAATACTTGCTAGGGCCGTTTAGCGATAAGCATAGTAGTGTAGGATTCTCGATAGCGGAATGCACTGTATTTATATCATCATCCTTATTTTCTGCCACGTTTTTGTCTAATTCTGTTAATATTTCGTCTGCCATTTCAAGGTCAAGTTCTTGTTCGGTGTCTACATTATTAAAAAGGGATAAAAGGTCACAGTCATCTTCGTCCTCTAAAGCATTGAGCTCTACCCGGGATAAAGCGTCAGCAACTTTATTTTCTTTCCCTTTAATATGTTTGATTTCATAGTCGTATTCTGATAATTTTACTTTCCATCGACTAAGTCGATCTCGGGGTTCCTTTAAATTGTGTAGCCATACTAAAGGTTGGTGGTCGGTTTGTAGAATAAACTTTCTACCAAAGATATAGGGTCGAAAATTTTTACACGAGTCAATAATGGAGAGTAATTTTTTTTTTGATAGTCGAGTAATTTCTTTCGGCACTATTGAGGGTCCTAGAAAAAATGCTATGGGGTGATTGTTCTGTGAGATTACCGAACCAATTGCTTTGTCGCTTGCGTCTGTTGTGATGCAAAATGTTTGTTTAAAATCGGGGTAAGCTAACACGGGAGCGTTGGAAATAATTTCTTTCATTTTATTAATTGCGTTTAGATATTCAACATCGTTAACATTAATTTTGGTTTTTTTTTTCAAGTATTTAGTTAAGGGTAAGACGATTCTTGCGTAATTTTTGATGAATTTGCGGTAATATCCGCTAAGACCAAGGAATGATTTTTCTTTCTGCGTTTTAGGGATAGGAAGTTTTTTGACAGCGGCCACTTTATCGGGGTTGGGTAGTATTCCGTCGGTTGTAATAATATGTCCTGAAAAGGGGACTTCCTTGCGAAGGAATTCATTTTTATCTAATTGGACTTTTAGGTTTACTTCTTTAAGGCGTTGGAAAACTTGTCTGAGGTGTAATATGTGATCATGAAGCGATTAACGGAAAATGACAATGTCGTCCATGTAGACGAATACAAATTGATAGAGAAAATCTTTTAAAACGGTGTCCATCATACGCTGGAAAGTGGCGGGCGCATTTTTAAGGCCAAACGGCATACAAACGTACTTGTAATGGCCGTTTTCCACGGAGAAGGCGGTCTTTTCTATACTATTGGGATCCATAGGTATTAGGAGAAATCCGGATGCTAGGTCAAAAGTCGTATAATAAGAGCATTTCCCTAAAGAGTCCAGAACAGCGTCAATTCTCGGTAGAGGGTATTTGTCCTTGATAGTTTTTTTGTTTAAGTTCCGAAAATCGATAACCATACGCCACTTATTTTTATTAGAGGCGTCCATCTTTTTCGGACAGGCGAAGAATAAGGGGAGATAGAGGGTAAAGGATCGGCATTTATTGGTTTAGTAAGGTTAATATTAAGGTACCTAAGCCAATTATTGTCATGTTCCTAATATTGCCAGCGGAGCCAAAATCATGACGTCATTACTCTTGCGGCCGGTATACATACTAAAACATTCTTAGGAACGAAATCAAATAATTGAACGTAACAGATATGTTCATGAAGAATGTGTTGGTCTGACTAAGACGGATAAAGAAATTTTTACTTGTCCGGATTGTTAGACTTAATTTTTTTAAATGAATGTTATTTGTTATTTTGTTTTTCATAACAATGTTTCTTTTTATTTTATATATTTGTAGCATTTAAAATACGATTAAGTGTAAATATACATAAACTTTTATTCGTTATTTTGCTTATTTCTGTGTTTTTAGTGGTGTTCCGAATACTACCACTACATGGCAAAACTTGGGATACATGTTCCAAATATTGTCATTTTGCAATGTTTTTAAAAAAAGCTAAAATAAAAAAAATAATTTAAATTATAAATATATGGTATACCCTCCATTCTAGAGAAGAACTGTAGAATGGTTCCTGTAACGTACCAGGTTGATCTAGTTGAAAATGTTGACGGTGGCAATAATTGGCTTAGGTACCTTACATAACAAATCGGAAACCTCTTCAATCTAGTGGACACCTATTCAGTCATACACGTAATAGAGCAAGAGCCCGCAACGGCCACACCTTCGTCATTTTATAAAAGCTGAATGTTCTTCTATCTGTGCC
>NW_020438976.1:449776-455355 GCF_000699045.2 Agrilus planipennis | reverse complement strand
TTTAATTAATGTAGTATTTATAATTCAAAGTTTACTTTTTTTATAATATATGTGTAACTTATATATAATAAACTTTATAACAACTACATCTTCTTTTTACTTTTCCATACATCTACAATACAGTCATCTTGAAAGTATTGAACAATAATATTTCTTCAATCACAGATATATATAAATGAATTACACATCATCATTCCTCCAAGAGAAAATTATTAAATAAAATCATCTTACAATACAATCATTTATTTTATATTACTATATTTACAATATTAATTAAATATGTTCAACAATTGTGTTTGCAATTCATTTAACTTCTGCTCCACCTCTTCCACTCTCTTTCTACCTTCCACCACCATTCTACAGCTGCTTTCACGACTTTTCTTCAGATCCTCTGACTCTTTCTCTTTCCGCTTTATTTGTTCCAAAACTGAAGCGTCCTTCATGTCATGGTCCTTTATTTCACCTTCCCGCTTTCGCTTCTCCCGTTGAAGTGTCTTCACTGCTTCTCGCACCTGGTCCACCAGCTTTGAATAATCCGACGGACCGTCGGACACTCTTCTATTGTATGTCCGCTTCTTAGGCTTCATACTTACGGATTTACCGCCCCCTGCCGGCGTCCGCGATGTACTAGCCACAGGTACTGCTATCCTTTCCGTGGCTACATCTCCTACACATGATTTTCCTCCATCGACTGTCTTCGTCACCAACTCACCGTTGTGGAAGAACTCCTCCAGCATCGCTGACAGCTCCGATTCGTCCAAGCTAATCACTGACGCATCTGCGCATCACACTGTCCCAATTCAACCAGTTTACTTAATCTTTTCCTCTATACATGTCTCTTAAACATCTTCAAACCACACCACCACTCTCACAACCCTCACCTTCTTTCAGTCTTTCTCGAGACACCTCTGTTACATCTAACCGATATGATTCGTTGTTCCGACTGCGATACGTCCTTTACGCGATCTGATAATTTAAAACGACATCAAAAAGCTTCGTGTCGTAAACGAGTACAGTACCATCCTAATTCGTCGCTACCGAATAAAAAACCGAAATGTGCTGCATCTGCCACCCCTTCCGACCGCTGGTGTGAAACGTGCAAAATATATGTTCCTCAATCTTCGTACAACGGTCACCTGCGCACCCTACAGCATAAACAAAATTGTTGTTCACCTCTTGAGGAGGGAATTAGTTTCCTTTCCTCCGCTTTCGCTAGCAGGATAGCTTCGATTCGTATTACGTCTGCGAAATATCTTCTTTTTCACCGATGTTCTCGAAAAATGCTTGCGTGTTATACGTAATCAGATCCACCTCAACGACACGCTTAAAATAAATCTCGAAGTTTTTGGACGTTACGTGCACGAAACCAAACAGTTGGTTGCAATTAAATCCTTCAACACCAACAACAAAGTTGTGACTAGATCGATCGATCTTCCGAATCTTCTACAAAACTTCTTTGAGATACTTGAGGCTAAAGCGTCAGAGTTTCAAGAACGACAGTCAGATAACTCATCTTTTTGGTATACGTTTCATTTCATTTAAAATTTTNTTAAAAAAGCTAAAATAAAAAAAAATAATTTAAATTATAAATATATGGTATACCCTCCATTCTAGAGAAGAACTGTAGAATGGTTCCTGTAACGTACCAGGTTGATCTTGTTGAAAATGTTGAAATAAAAAATAAAAATTCCTTAGGATGACAATAATTGACTTAGGTACCTTATTTACATAATACACGTCAGCGTATCCGTGACTCACGGGGAAGATGCCAGGTATGATGTCGGCATGGTCTGTAATAACGCAATGACCTTTATGCAAATTTACCGGGATTTTCTGGAATGTTGATTCTGGTAAAATTTTATCTCCTGTCTCGTAAAACTTTATTATCGAGTGTCTAGTCTTTAATGTACTTTCCTCGTAGTTAAGAATAGCATTCATATTTACTAAGTCTATATGGCTAATAAGGGTGTCAAAAGTATCATGAAATTGACAAACAAGGAATTCAATTTCAGTCGGTTCATTGAATTCAAATAGGAGCGGAATCTTTAACCTATAAATACCTTTAGTTTTGCTATGGGCGGTTTTTATCTCAAAAGGTTCTTCATAAACATAATTGGAGAAGTATGTTTCAACTAATTTTGGATTTATTATTGACTTCGAGGCGTCTGAATCGACTAAAATTTTGCAGTTGAATTCATGGGATTGTATGTATGGTAAACGGGGCGTTTTGACAAGTAAATTGTTTAAATTTTCTAGGTCTAAGTGGTCTGTCTGTTCGAGGCTTGTGTAAAATTTTCGTCAATTTGGTCGTCGCAGTTTTCTTCGAGGTTTTCTCCTGACTTTTCCACTTTGGAAAAATCGTCTAGATATTGTACGGGCAAATAAGCGTTACCTTCTTCATCGTAAACGTACGGCTCGCTTTCAGCATTAGTCAATTCTTCTACAATGAATTTAGGAGGTTGGTTTGGGTTGCTTTGGAAATAATTGACAAAAGGTCGACGTTGTTGCTGCATGACAGTACGCATACTAACGTCTCCACTATTTGCGACATTGATTGGTCGGCGATTAAAGTTTTGATTATTAAAATTTCTATTAGGCCAGTTAGAATCCGAAGGCTTTTGGAAGGCGGGATGTGGTTTGGTTTTTGAGGAATAAATAGTTTTGGTGGTTCATTATTAATAGTAGGGAAGGTTTGTGGTGGTCTCCTTTGTACAAAATTTGGCTGAAAAGCAATCGGAGGGTTTCTAAGGTTCTGTGGTCTGAATGATTGTGTTTGATGATGATTCGCGGATGTTTTAATTGGATTTCTATTAATGCTATTAGAAGGGTTTTGTTTACCATTTACTTGTATTTTCTGCATTTGTTGGTATAATACCGAATTTTGATTTAAATTATCTAATTTTTTTGCAAAATGAAAGGGCTTGTTGTAAACTAATTGGGGTTTTATTTTCGCTTTTATAGTGACTTCGTCTGTATTGCTGGTCCGTTAGACCACTAACAGCTTCGCAAATTTTACTTAGTATATTATGTAATCGCAAATAGTACTGTTCATAGTGTTCATTTTGGAACATGTAACAGCCTATTAATTGATTATATAATAACTTTTCTTCCTCGGCAGGACCAAAACGTTCTTTTAATAAAACGCGTACTGAGGCCCACTCTGTTGGTATTGTGGGGATTACACTCATACAAGTAAACACACACATAACCTCAGTACACTCTACAACTACCTCTTTGCTCCATGACGACACAGCGCTCCGTACGGAGACTCGTGAAGTCAGGGATCTCAGGTTGGTAACAATGAATGTCACCAGCTTGGTGATTCATATTAGTTTTATTCATCGACTGTCATAGTCAGTAAGATTTTGTACTGCTTCGAACATTGATCAACCTCCTGTATTAATATTAATAAATTGTTATTGTTATTCACATTCACGCTCATTTAATTATATGTGCGAGTTATACCGAACCCCCACAGTATCTCTACTGAATACAAAATAAATGCATCTCCCTTTAATTTATTGACAATTACATTGAATTTTAAATTAATATATTTTTCCGCGGTAGTAGCTACAACATTTTAGAAATTATCGCAGGCGTTAAGAAATTGCCTTAATTCATGCTCCATGAAAATTTGGAATTACAGAACTGAGAGTAGGGTAAGATAACCGATTCTAGCACAGAGGAGTAGGTAAGTGACGAAACGTCATCGATCGTAAACGTGTAACTGTTAAATGGTCACATGATGTTATTGGCTCTTGACGATGTCAGTTAGTGTAAGCATTAATACATATATTGTTGAATTTATACTAGAAAGAATGCGGATTTTGAAAAGAATTTATTTGGTGGAGAGAGGGAAAGAAGTCGGGATATGTTTAGGAGGAGGAAAGAGATGTGGTTGAGTAGAAGGGAGTATAAATGAAAGACCACCAAAGGAGTGTTGCACATAAAAGGTAGAAGTGTGAAAATTGAAGTGTGAGGATGGATGTAAGTAGCGGCAACTGTATTCATGAAGTGTGTGGTGATGTAGAAGACGTACAATATTGGAATGTTGTTGAACATGTGGAAGTTTTGGACGAAGTACATCGTAATGTCGTGTTACATAGAGGAGACTACGTTGATAGACAGCAGTACAGTGAAAATAAAGCAATGAGGTATGTAAGTGACATCAGTCGGATGAAAGAGTGGAGCGTAGCCCGTAAACTACCTATGTGTGGGAGTTGCCGGTATGGAGCGAACAATGGTAGAATAATATCGTTGTATACGCGAGTACCGAATTTGTGGATGTTAGAAGTTCACCTCCACGACGAAGTCCACATTCATTGCGGATGGTGCGGAGAGATTTGCAGTTGCGAATTTGTTTGCACCCATAATCATCATTTAAGGAGGGATAGTATATTTGAAGAAGGTTATGTGAGGGAAATTTGTAATAATATCATAAATGTTGATGGAGCGTAAACATGTATATACTATAATTTTTTCTGAAATAAATGATGATGTAATGTGGAAGTAGATTTAACAAAAACAATATGTAACAGTGGTATATATGTGAAGAAGTGTGTCAAGGTCAAAAGTGTGGAAAAGGAAAGTTTGGTAGGGAAGGGAAAGGTAATTAGGAAAAAAAGTTAGTGCAAGGATGGTATCATCATAATGGAGCGAAAGAGATGACGCCTTTGTCTGCTGAAGTGCAGAGTAGGCAGGAAAGTGTATGGGTATCATCGATCTCATAAAGAAGACCAGACTTTTCGCAGAGGTATGAGTGAACCCCCTGACGACAAGGTTGACAGCAGGAGTTCACAACATCGACGTGATACATTCTACAGCTGTGACAAAAAACTAGAGGTGTGTTATCAAGACATTCTTGACAACAGAACTCTGTTGCAACGTTATAGCTTTGACGAAGACTTTGACAAATGTTGCATTGCAACCGGGTAGTGGGTACAGTTGAATTGGTTGTCGGAATGGTGAAAGGACAATGGATACACGAGATAGATCCATTGTAAACTGCAAGACCCTTCTCATGAAGTGATGCTCTACGAAAGTTTCAATGGTTTATATAGGAAGAAAGGTGGTGGGGGGGGATAGTAGGGATGATGAAATATTATTAGGGAAGGAGTATAGTATAGTGGGGGATTAGGAAGGTAGGAGTGGTGACATAAGTTTGTATGTAATGTTGGAACTGTAATAATTGTTTATTGGTGAAAAAGAGGAATAATGGAAGAAGCGTAGAGAAGATAAAGTTTGTTATTTATAATGTACTACCCGTTTATGATTTCAATGGAGAGGTGTCGCAGAAGAAAAGTTATGATGAGAGTAAATTTGGTGGAAGTCGATGTGTTTCAAAAAATTATAAGAACAGAAGAAACATATTTATAAAATCCCTCAACGTAATAAATGATGGGGGTAAAAGTGTAAAACGGACCATTTAGTAATTTTTTTGAAGCATCAGGAGATATAATCTTGCAATAAGTTATGTTCTTAAAAGATGCTACCCAACATAAATTATTAGAATTTAAAAAAAAAAAATAAAGTTGACAAAATGTTAACACTTTCAAAGTTACTTAAAAAATAGAAGCAGT
>NW_020438976.1:443109-446369 GCF_000699045.2 Agrilus planipennis | reverse complement strand
TTTAATTAATGTAGTATTTATAATTCAAAGTTTACTTTTTTTATAATATATGTGTAACTTATATATAATAAACTTTATAACAACTACATCTTCTTTTTACTTTTCCATACATCTACAATACAGTCATCTTGAAAGTATTGAACAATAATATTTCTTCAATCACAGATATATATAAATGAATTACACATCATCATTCCTCCAAGAGAAAATTATTAAATAAAATCATCTTACAATACAATCATTTATTTTATATTACTATATTTACAATATTAATTAAATATGTTCAACAATTGTGTTTGCAATTCATTTAACTTCTGCTCCACCTCTTCCACTCTCTTTCTACCTTCCACCACCATTCTACAGCTGCTTTCACGACTTTTCTTCAGATCCTCTGACTCTTTCTCTTTCCGCTTTATTTGTTCCAAAACTGAAGCGTCCTTCATGTCATGGTCCTTTATTTCACCTTCCCGCTTTCGCTTCTCCCGTTGAAGTGTCTTCACTGCTTCTCGCACCTGGTCCACCAGCTTTGAATAATCCGACGGACCGTCGGACACTCTTCTATTGTATGTCCGCTTCTTAGGCTTCATACTTACGGATTTACCGCCCCCTGCCGGCGTCCGCGATGTACTAGCCACAGGTACTGCTATCCTTTCCGTGGCTACATCTCCTACACATGATTTTCCTCCATCGACTGTCTTCGTCACCAACTCACCGTTGTGGAAGAACTCCTCCAGCATCGCTGACAGCTCCGATTCGTCCAAGCTAATCACTGACGCATCTGCGCATCACACTGTCCCAATTCAACCAGTTTACTTAATCTTTTCCTCTATACATGTCTCTTAAACATCTTCAAACCACACCACCACTCTCACAACCCTCACCTTCTTTCAGTCTTTCTCGAGACACCTCTGTTACATCTAACCGATATGATTCGTTGTTCCGACTGCGATACGTCCTTTACGCGATCTGATAATTTAAAACGACATCAAAAAGCTTCGTGTCGTAAACGAGTACAGTACCATCCTAATTCGTCGCTACCGAATAAAAAACCGAAATGTGCTGCATCTGCCACCCCTTCCGACCGCTGGTGTGAAACGTGCAAAATATATGTTCCTCAATCTTCGTACAACGGTCACCTGCGCACCCTACAGCATAAACAAAATTGTTGTTCACCTCTTGAGGAGGGAATTAGTTTCCTTTCCTCCGCTTTCGCTAGCAGGATAGCTTCGATTCGTATTACGTCTGCGAAATATCTTCTTTTTCACCGATGTTCTCGAAAAATGCTTGCGTGTTATACGTAATCAGATCCACCTCAACGACACGCTTAAAATAAATCTCGAAGTTTTTGGACGTTACGTGCACGAAACCAAACAGTTGGTTGCAATTAAATCCTTCAACACCAACAACAAAGTTGTGACTAGATCGATCGATCTTCCGAATCTTCTACAAAACTTCTTTGAGATACTTGAGGCTAAAGCGTCAGAGTTTCAAGAACGACAGTCAGATAACTCATCTTTTTGGTATACGTTTCATTTCATTTAAAATTTTCCCTATTTCTACAGGATGGATTTTAGAAACGGTTCTTTTCCTTGAAATCAACATTAACAAGTACAATCCGCTGAGAGCGTCTTCCTACATTCCGGTACCGAAACAAATTTTACCCAAGAAAGCGGTTGAGAATGTGCGAAACGACGATCAGGCCTGCTTCGCATGGACAATTACGTCAGCTCTGTATCCCGCACAAGCGAACCCGCAAAGAACTACTTCCTATCNAATCTTGGTTTTTCCATTTGAGTACTGGTTTTCACCCGCCATACAATGTTGGTGGTGTTTGGTAGATTTGGATATTCGTATAAATCCCAACTGCGGAAGCCTATCGATATTGGTCTAAAGCTTTTCAAAAATTGGTATAATTTAAGACGTGCGGTGTCGCTAAGAGTAATATTAGGTATTTTCCATAATGTGTAGATTATAATCCTTTATTGTTGGTGAAATCAGATAAACTGTGTTATCGTTTGATTTGTTAAAATTAACTCATGTCTGGCATTAGGAATAATTTTTCTATAATCTTCTGCGAAGCGAGTAGAATTTTTAAAGGAACACAAAAATTAAAATGTTTATTAGATAGTTTTATGTTTTTATCCAGTTGGTTCTCCTTCAAACCCCATCCTGCAGTATAAAAGGCATCGCTTTCATTGTGATTCAACGAGACATAATNCCTGCTTCGCATGGGCAATTACGTCAGCTCTGTATCCCGCACAAGCGAACCCGCAAAGAACTACTTCCTATCCACATTACTCCCGCACTTTGGACTACGACGGTATCCAATTTCCTATGAAATTAACTGACATACCGAAATTTGAATCGAAGAACCATTGATCTGTGAATGTCAAAGGGACTGAATCCGTTTTGAAAGATGGAAAGTGGATATGGGATATCTTTACGAAGACTAAAGTCATCAGACGCGTCTATAGGTGAACGCATTGCAGCTCTCACAATTGCTTCGGCTATGAAGACTAAGGAGAAACTTGGAATGGGGTACAAACGACGACGACTACGTTGTAGTAAAAAAGGTGGTTCGATTCCGTTGACGAGAATAAATAAGAGAAAACGAATAAGAAAAGGAGGAGTTCTACCGTTTCGCAAATTAGTAACAACTGCGAAACTTGTTCTTAAGAAAAATAAGCCCCTACAGTTATTAGAGGCTGCTAAAATTGCACTGAATCAAATTCGAAAACTTGGAAAACGATCTAAATTTCCTAGAATCATCCCCATTCCAAAGACAGGTGGTTTTTTACCGTTAATTCCGATTTTTGCGGGACTATCGGCACTTGGAGCTCTTTCTGGTGGTGCTGCTGGAATTGCTAAAGCTGTACAAGATGCTAAATCAGCGCAGCAACAACTAGAAGAAGCTAAACGTCATAACACTTCAATGGAAGCCATTGCTCTTGGGAAAAATATTTCCATACAACCTTCCCGTAAAGGTTTCGGTTTATACCTTAAACCGTTTCAACAAAAAAAAACACAAATTTTTTCCTGAAATTACCTAATCATCCTCTAACAGATTCAGATTTACACAATTACATTCGCTATTTACAAATTCCACATTTTCGTGGAATCTTCATGCGTAACGAATTACCAAGAAAAGTTAAAAGATATGAAAGTGGAATTGTTAATTTAGATACCGGAACTGGTACACATTGGACAGCGTATGTAAAACGAAACAGCAAAGCTATTTACTTTGACAGTTTTGGTAATCT
>NW_020438976.1:437248-439149 GCF_000699045.2 Agrilus planipennis | reverse complement strand
TAGTACATTGTTGAAACTTCAAAAAGAACATAACGAATTAAAATCGGAGTTTTCTGAAAGCAAATTAAGGAAACTTGTCTTAGAATCTCCAGCAACATCGTCAACAGGACCATCAGGTTTAGATTTAACAACGTCGTCGCTGAAACGAAAAGCGGAGAAAGCGAATACATCAATGATTATTGTGTAAAACAAGTTAACAAATGAGTAAACGTCAACTAGTAAACGAGTTACATAGACCTGTACGTAGAAACTTTAAACGTCGAACCGTTATTGTAAAAGGACTCAATGATCTATGGCAAAGCGATTTAGTAGAGATGCAGACTTATGCACCAGAAAATGACAGATTTCGTTATTTATTAACAGTTATTGATGCATTTTCTAAGTTTGCTTGGGTTCTACCGGTTAAAAATAAATCAGGATCTGACGTAACTGAAGCATTGAAGCAAATTCTAATTAGACAAGCACCGAAAAATTTACAAACAGATTTTGGTAAAGAATTTTATAACAAAGAGTTCAGTAATTTAATGAAAAAATATGAAATCAATCATTACTCCACTTATAGTACCCTAAAAGCCTCAATTGTTGAACGTTTCAATCGAACATTAAAAGGATGGATGTGGAAAGAATTCAGTTTAAATGGTTCATACAGATGGATTGACCTTCTTCAGAAGTTGGTTGACAAGTATAATAACACAATTCATAAAACTATCAAGATGAAACCAAACCAAGTTAATTTCAGTAACGAAGAGATTTTATTAAAAACTGTATACAGCAAAATTAAAGCATTTCCTAAACCAAAATTTAAGATAGGTGACTTGGTACGCATTAGCAAATATAAGCATGTTTTTGAAAAGGGATATACACCAAATTGGACAACTGAAATTTTTGTGATTGAGAAAGTTAAGAATACCAATCCTTGTACGTATATTCTTAAAGATTATAACAATAAAATAATTCACGGATCTTTTTATGAATACGAGTTGTTAAAAGCTAAACATCCTGATGTGTTTCTTTTTCAAAAAGTTTTAAAAGAAAAAAATAATAAAGTATAAGTTAAATGGTTAGGCTTTTCTAATGACCATAATTCTTGGATCTATAAAAATGACCTCTTGATCTAAATTAAGAATAGGTTAACAGGAGGAAACAGGTATACATGCTTCGTGAATACAACAGTATGTCAATAAAATACTGAGTTGTAATACAGGAAGATCAGTTTTATCAGTAGTAGTAGGTCGATAGTTGTGTGCGATAAAAGAAAAAAAGGACACACAATGAAATTTATTGTGATTGATATTCAGGGATTCAGAATCCCCGAATTTATACCGAAAGAAGTTACATTTGTAAGTAGACAACAAAGTGGGCATTTCCTGTTCAAACCGCCAACATCATTTCATGATTTGAACAACAACTCAAAAAGGCAAACAAAATGGTTAGAACAAAACCATCATGGAATAAAATACTCTACAGGATTAATTCCATTCGATGATGTGTACTCTGTGTTGGAAAAGGTTGTTATTTATGAAAAGGTCGATGTAATTTTTGTCAAAGGCAAGGAAAAGAAAGATTATCTTGATCGTTTGTTTAAATATGAATCTAACATAAAAATTATAGATTTAAGCGATAATAATTATTCTCCGAAATTTGAAAAATTGAACACGTCTTGCTTACACCATTTTAAATCGCCTCATGTGTGTAGTTTTACAAATTGTACAGTACTATACAATTGGCTTATAAGTTTGTTACCCCTTTAATGAATGTTCCACGATAGACTAACTGAATATTCAACACTTAGTGGTAACGTAAAAATTGGTTTAAAATATGTATTTATTTCATGTAGAGTTGTTTTAAAAAATAAAAGAATAAAAACATATTTAATAGTTTTATTTTATATTATAATTATT
>NW_020438976.1:434244-437057 GCF_000699045.2 Agrilus planipennis | reverse complement strand
TTGAATCTCACTCTCTTCACGCGTTAATGGATTCATAGGTTTGGGATTTTTAAAAAAATTGTTAAAAATTTTCTTGATATCGTTCACAAGAGATACTACAAACTTTCTAGGAGAATCGGATCCCTTATAAACACGTAATTTGTTTAAACTGTTATCGTAAATACAACATATATAATATGAGAATGCACATGGAATATGTTGCTGAATATTCGTGGTTGATGAGACAGATGGGTTAGGTAAACAAGTGACCATATTTTGTAATATACATTCAAAGTCAGCGTATATTACGAATGGTACTTGAACACCTGTTTGAAATTGATTAAACTTCACCTGACATTCATCAGGTTTAAGAGGAGATGGCATCCTCGTTACCATTTTATTACACTCATTTCTATGATTCTGAAGTTTATGTTCCGTATGAAAATGAATTAAGCAATAGTTACACAAATAGAGTCGCCCTTCATATTTTGTAATTTGACTCCGTATCAATCTCGAAATATTTTTTATCCATTCATAATGCGATTTCTCATCTTCTTGCAAAAACAATAAATTAATGTGTATTGCTTTTTCTACCGGAGTGCAATAAAATGGTCCGATAACATGATCTCCTTCTAAACCAAACACATTCACACTTACGTTCTCGTTTAGCGCTTCAAACGCTGATATCTCACCAATCTTAAGCGGAAAGCTTAAATTGTAAAAATTTATCATTAAATTATTCTTTGATACAATAATGTCCGAACTGATATCGCGTATACCATAAGAAGATACCCTGTCAGTATTAATGTCAACACAACTTAAGGCGCAAATTATCGCCCATTTGAAACAAAAGATATCTCTATTCTTAACATTAATACAAGCATGTTTTCTTTGTACATTGATAGGCAAATGAATGTAGCTCGATCCTTTTAATGGTTTATATTCATTAATATTAAGTTCTAAATAAAGTATTTTTACTAATGTCCAACCACTATCCCTCTCTTGAAATTCATCAGTTTTTGTTATTATCTGCTGTTTCATATCGTTAAAAATTGATTGTAAGACCTTTTCATTAATTACGGTACACATTTTAGTTTGAAATGATTTAACTGACACTGTTACCTGATCCTCGAGTAATTTAGCGTACTGACCAAATAACTCCATATTAAACTTGAAAGCTGAATGTTTNCTAAATATTTAATGATTTCCTTAGGCGGTTTAAGATTTCCATAACTATCATAATATTCAATTTTCTCCCCTTTTTTATAATACGCTACCCAGTGAGTACCCGGTTTGTTTGATTTATCCAAATTTACGATCCCACATTCTCTTTGACGAGGCTTTTGTGGTAATTCGTTTAACATAAAAGTTCCTCTATAGTTCGGAATATATCTTGTAAACTTAAATAAATCGATTTCATTGAGAGCTCTCACTGGTAGCATTTTTACTAGTTTTTTGGTTTTAAAAAAAGGCCCAGCCCTTTGCGATGCGGTTTTAGAAATAACCCTCTACCAATGGCTATAGCTTCCATTTTTCTATTATGTCGTTCATTTTCTGACAATTGCTTTCGTGCTTCTTTAACTTCGTTAACTGTTTTAGCAATATGAGCAGCACTTCCTGCTATTGTTCCGAGGGCAGACAAACCGGCAAAGAGTGGCACAAGAAATGGTAAAACACCTCCAGTTTTTGGAATAGGTATAACACGTCTTGGCAGAAGTTGAATGTCATTTTCTCTACCTTTAACCTGTTTTCTAGCAGCAGTCAAGGCAACTCCAATAGCATCTGCTAGATTTGTAGGTCTTTTTGATTTAACAGCAGCTCGAGCTTTTGATATATGTCTTAATGTAGTATACTTGCTAGTTATTTTTTTACCCTTCTTTTTTGTTCGTTTTCTTCCTTTTCTTTTGTTTGTATTTATTCCCATTCCTAGCTTTGCTTTTGTTTTCATAGTATTTGTAACTAACCAAGCGTTTAGACGTTCATCAAGATTAGCGTCTTTTGATTTCACCCTTCGCCAAGCTTTGTCAGCGAGTTGAAGATCGGCCTGATTTCTTAAGGAGATATTTTTCGAATTTCCATAAGCAATATCGTGTTCTTTGCATGCACGATCCAGAGGATTTATACCTGGATCATCTCTATCTAATCGTTCAGTCAATTTCGTTCCAGGACCGCAATATTGGTAACCGGGTAAGTGTAGTTCGAAGGGTAACTTATTAATTATATCATTAATTAATCCTTCACCTCGAATAGATGAATAACGACTGATTACCCTACTTCGCTTTTTAATCATTTTATATGAGCTTAGTCAGCTAACGATACTCGTAACCAACTGATTATTCTTAAAAAAGAGGCTTTACATATATACTAATCAGTTCTCAGTATGCGTTTGATTCGACAACATGAGGAATTACCTATTCAAAATATTGATGTGTGTAAAAATCTTATATCAACATCTTATTGCAGACACAGCAAGTTGCTACCCAACAGTATACGAGGACTAATCGTAGGCCCTTCTAATTGTGGAAAAACTAATGTGCTCATAACCTTACTCGAACATCCTAATGGATTAAAGTTTGCAAATGTTTATGTCTACTCAAAATCGTTATTCCAGCCCAAATATGAATATCTCAAAAAGTTACTTTCTGGTATAAAATGTATAGGATTTTACGCGTTCTCCGAAAATGAAGAAGTATCGCCCATAGATGAAGCTAAAAGAGATTCGGTGTTTATTTTTGACGACGTCGCATGTGAAAACCAGAATCATATACGTTCGTATTTTAGCATGGGACGTCATAAACATATTGATACTTTTTACTTGACACAATCTTACACTC
>NW_020438976.1:428905-432350 GCF_000699045.2 Agrilus planipennis | reverse complement strand
TAAATAAAGTTGCTATTTATTCTTACTTAATTTCCATCGTCAGGAATTGTTTCGTCAGAGTCATAATCGCTGTCTTCTGGTTTGTATAAGGATTCAATAGCTTTCTTTATAAAATCCGGTATATCACTTTTTAGAATAATCCTACACAGATCATTCTTTGACAAATTCCTTGCATTGATCTTATCGATACAAAAGAAGGCGTTACGCAAAACAGATGATGTTTGAATCGCCCTTTTAATGTAATAGTCATTATACGACTTATAATACGGTGGTAGATTTGTTGACGCTTTAACCATTATTATACTTATGTTCAGTAGCACTTCTAGTATGTACTTTGACGATCTACCGGGTGTATGAGTCTTTTTTATACAAAAAATTATTGACGTCAAAGGGATCTACTTATCGACCTTTGTTGTTAATTATAAAAACAAATTATAATCACCATTTGTTTTCTTCATGAATGACACCATAGGCGCACGTGTGTTTATCGTTCCAAAAGTCTACCAGGTTATATCAGTATAAAAGACTCAAATTTCAAGCTTAAATCAGATCCGACTCAACTTTACATCTGGTAAGCATTTAATATTATTTGTATTGATAGAGGTTGCCGCTTGAATATCAAAATCAAAATGGAAAAGAAACCTACCCTGACCTCCACAACGACTAATGTATCAGCCTTGGAGGAGATTATGTTGAGAAATAAAAAAAAAAAATTTTTAAAAACCTGTTTTTCTTGGTCAGGCCTGAAACTTATCAATCCACCCTCGTATGTGCGGAATGTTGGAATGATGAGTACGGGTTCTTATGTATTAACAAGGACTGCTCAATGGAAAATGGTCGGTATCGGAAAAATATAGATATATTTATTGTACTATAAATACCATGGCTTATAGATTTACTATCATTTAAGTGAAACGCAGTAACCTAGGAAGACCAATAGTACTGTTATTACTTGGATCACCGTAGAAGCTTCAGGTATATTCAGAAGCTGATAAGCTGTTAAAAAGCTGTTAGAAAGCTGATCAAACCTGATCAAAAGCTAATCAGCTGTTAAAAAGCTGTTAGAAAGCTGATCAAACCTGATCAAAAGCTAATCAGATACTTTCGTTGTTATAACTATAACTATAACGCCAAATATTATGAACGAGAAACTGATCAAGGATATAATTCAAACTCGAAATATAATTAAAAAAAAATATGAAACATTAAAAGCTAACGAAGTAGAAGATACGTCTCAGTTGGAAAGACTTTTCGAACCTGTAACGAAACCTTTAAATAAACTAGCGGAGATACCTTCATCATTAAAAGAAAGTTTAATTAAACCAGAATTAAAAGAAAATCCATCCGATTTCGATTATTTATCAATGTTATCACCTCAGCCTAAAAAGAAGAGAAAAATAGCTAAACAGCAAGATGCAAGAGAAACTATATAATATTAATGTGGCACAAGAAGAAGATAATGATTATGAAACTTCTGACAATGATTCATCACCTTTCTTAGACAATTTTGACCACATGAAAATGCCACCTCAATGGAGTCCTTGGCGTGAAACTGATACCTTTATGAAGTCTCTTAAAATGGATAAAAAAAATTGATTTCAAGTACGGACCGCATTTCAGTGTCCCCGATAATTCGTGGAAAATTGGAAATTCGCCTTTCTCCCTTAGCAAGAATACTTTTTTTATAAACGACAAAGCATATGAAATTACTCCCGGATTAACAGAGTTAATTTTCAATAAAAAACCTGACTCAAGTCGGTATAATGCTTACGACGAAAAAAATTATTTAGACATTGTAAATGACAATAATTTAATTCATCGTGACTTCGATAAAAGTAAGCAACATGCTGGAAATAAAAGTCTTAAGTACGTTCTTATTAAAAAACTGTTAAATCAAAACGCCTTGACAAAAGGATCTGGCTTATTGAAAACATTTAGTGATAAAACAGACTATATCTACTGGAATGATGTAAACGAATTAGTTAGCCGCATGAAATTATTACTAGCGTCACAACAAGCAGGTCATACGAATCATCAGAACGAAATTATTTCCATCATAGAAGAATTAAAAGAGGCTAACTATATTATATAAAAAGTAACATACACCATTTGTTTACAGTAGTAAAATGGTTATCGATAAGTTCGGACGTTCTTCATCGCCTAAATCTCATAGTAATTCACGCAACCGCACCTTTGGTTTTACTTTAACCTCAAGTGGTGACTTTGATTTACTACAAAAACGAATTTGTAATTTAGCTCAAATACCTATCGACGGCAATGATGCTGCGACAAAATCTTATGTTGACGAAAAAGATATCCAAATTACCACATTAAAAAACGAGTTGCGGTTAAATATTCATAACTTAAATAGTACATTGTTGAAACTTCAAAAAGAACATAACGAATTAAAATCGGAGTTTTCTGAAAGCAAATTAAGGAAACTTGTCTTAGAATCTCCAGCAACATCGTCAACAGGACCACCAGGTTTAGATTTAACAACGTCGTCGCTGAAACGAAAAGCGGAGAAAGCGAATACATCAATGATTATTGTGTAAAACAAGTTAACAAATGAGTAAACGTCAACTAGTAAACGAGTTACATAGACCTGTACGTAGAAACTTTAAACGTCGAACCGTTATTGTAAAAGGACTCAATGATCTATGGCAAAGCGATTTAGTAGAGATGCAGACTTATGCACCAGAAAATGACAGATTTCGTTATTTATTAACAGTTATTGATGCATTTTCTAAGTTTGCTTGGGTTCTACCGGTTAAAAATAAATCAGGATCTGACGTAACTGAAGCATTGAAGCAAATTCTAATTAGACAAGCACCGAAAAATTTACAAACAGATTTTGGTAAAGAATTTTATAACAAAGAGTTCAGTAATTTAATGAAAAAATATGAAATCAATCATTACTCCACTTATAGTACCCTAAAAGCCTCAATTGTTGAACGTTTCAATCGAACATTAAAAGGATGGATGTGGAAAGAATTCAGTTTAAATGGTTCATACAGATGGATTGACCTTCTTCAGAAGTTGGTTGACAAGTATAATAACACAATTCATAAAACTATCAAGATGAAACCAAACCAAGTTAATTTCAGTAACGAAGAGATTTTATTAAAAACTGTATACAGCAAAATTAAAGCATTTCCTAAACCAAAATTTAAGATAGGTGACTTGGTACGCATTAGCAAATATAAGCATGTTTTTGAAAAGGGGTATACACCAAATTGGACAACTGAAATTTTTGTGATTGAGAAAGTTAAGAATACCAATCCTTGTACGTATATTCTTAAAGATTATAACAATAAAATAATTCACGGATCTTTTTATGAATACGAGTTGTTAAAAGCTAAACATCCTGATGTTTTTCTTGTTCAAAAAGTTTTAAAAGAAAAAAATAATAAAGTATATGTTAAATGGTTAGGCTTTTCTAATG
>NW_020438976.1:423240-425555 GCF_000699045.2 Agrilus planipennis | reverse complement strand
AAGTAAACGTCTCATTAATAGTGGGTGGTTGCCTCCTGCTTTAGGGGCTGTACAAGGAGTTAGCCTTCATACCAGAAATCTGATTGATACAAACGGCTACTTCAACGTTTGTATTCCTCTTCGTATGATTTTAGGGTTTGGAGAAGACTTTCGAAAAATAATACTCAACATACGACAAGAATTAGTTCTAGTTCGCAGCAGTACTGACAATAATGCCCTCTTTTGCTCAGCAACACCGGCTGAAGAGGTTGATGTCCATTTGGATCAGATATGTTGGAAAATTCCTCATGTATCTGTTGCTGACGCTGAACGTTTGAAATTATTACGTTACGTTGATTGCAATTTAAATATGGAACTTTCTTTTCGTAGTTGGGAACTACATGAATATCCCTTACTTAACCAATCACATTTTCACAACTGGGCTGTGAAAACTACATTACAGTTGGAAAAACCTCGCTTCATTATTTTCGGTTTTCAAACCGATAAAGGTAATGATATTACAAAAAATAAAAGTGTTTTCGACCACTGCAACCTAACAAGTTTTAAAGTTCACTTAGGATCCACTATGTACCCGTATGATAATTTGAATTTAGATTTTGATATTTCCAGATTTGCTGTTTTGTACGAAATGTATGTTAACTTTCAACAATCGTATTATGGTAATGTAAGTGAACCCTTATTCGATCCTAAGGAATTTCGAACAATTGCTCCTCTTGTAATAGTAGATTGCTCTTATCAAAATGAAATTGTGAAATCTGGAAGTATCGATATTCGCTTAGAAAATCAAACTAAACGCAATATACCAGATAAAACAGCAGCTTACTGCTTAATCATTCATGATCGTGTGATACGTTACAATCCCTCCCCCTTATAAAACCCAATGACTACATCCATACTTCACCTTCTTTACCGGTACTGAACAGTGAGCATGATGACTTTCATACTAGATGTACAAGGTTTTCAATGTTGTGAAAATCGATTTGTTTTCAAGGAAGTAGCTATTGTTGCGCTAAAGGAAGAACCAATTTATTATTTCACATTTCAACCACCATTTCCGTGGGACGCCCTGCCAGTTCGTTACAGAAGTCAAAATCGTTGGTTAACCAGAAGTTTTCATGGGTTATATTGGGATGATGGTGATCTTCCATACTCTACGATTTATGATAGTATTCATCCTATATTGATGGAGTCAACAATCGTATATGTTAAGGGATTCCAAAGAAAATGTGGTTATTGGAATACTTTCCTAATGTTAACTTTGTTAACATTGAAGACATTGAATGTCCATCTCTCTTAAGTCTAGCAGCTCATTTTAAAGTAAACGTGTGTTCTTATCATTCGTTTGAAACAGCTGTAGAACCAACTTGTGCTCACAAAAATGTTCTTTTATTAAAATATTGGTTGTCTTTACACTCATAAAATCATTTAAACAAATAAAACACATTAAAATATAAAATAGATTTTTTATTCTCTTACATAACGCTATACATTTTACATTTGTATTTCTATATCAACTGCTTTTCCGACAAATCCTTTGAGTCGAATTGATGGACGACCCACTTTTTTATCTATTTTATCGTTTATATCCTCGATTTCTGCATCCGTAAAAGCTTCTGCATGTCTGCAGGAAAGAAATATAACAAAGCTGTACAAATCAGCTAACAGACGAGGACCCCATTTTGTGTGAACCTTTTTGAAGCGTTGTACGGGATACGTTTGATTCACTTCCAATGATGTTAGAGAACGTATTTCTTTTTCTTCATAACCCACCCGCACACTATTAAACTTTTCGATAAAGCTTTCCATGTTTACTAACTTACACACTCAACTCTTCTAAACTTCTACTGCTCCTTCACTCATTCGCGTAACTTATGTACCTAAAACCCCTTCCACTAAAACAGGTATCTCTGGAGGGGCAGTGCAATAAGAACACGTTCTTCGTATTCATCATCTTAGTTGTAATGGAAAAACCAATCATGATCAGTGTATCGTCGTTGCTGATTTTAACATATTTATATAACAACACCCTCTACATTTCACGACCTGATAATACAATTGGTGATCAAGCCTATGTTTGTAAAAATTTTAATAAAGATATTGATGTGCCTTGTGCATGGATGAAAAATTGGGGATCTGTTATTTTAAAAAATGTGAATGGTACAAATGTTTATACCATTGAAAACGTGGAAAACCTGCACTCTGTAAAACTTGCATTCATTGAAAAAGATGGACAGTCTCGAAAATACGTTGAAAGCCGATGGATTCACCTTCATGAGGCTGAAAACAGAGAGGGCTCTGTATCAAAGGGTTACATC
>NW_020438976.1:421108-422741 GCF_000699045.2 Agrilus planipennis | reverse complement strand
ACCTGTTTCAAAATCCTCCAAATTTGCAGCCTTTTAGCAGAAGTTTCAATCCTCAGTGGAATGGAATGTTCTTATGGACAGAAAACCGTTGTTTTTGATGTTTCAGATTCTTTTGTAGATGTGGACGTTGTAGAATTGATATTCTAAAGCGTAGGTTTTCCGGTTTTCCAGAGACGCTTTCCAGATCCTGTTCGCAGCGCCAGTTATGTCGAATGTCCAAAGGGTAGGATTTTTAAAAAAGATTTTTAAACTCGAAAAACTTATTTATTTATTATAAAAGAACTCGTTTACAATCTACACTTATAATAGATAAGTACCGACAAGGAGCGGACTTTTAGCTGTACCGTAGATAGACTGACTCCTTGATGCAGGGTGCAGTATTATTTGTAGACTTGCCTAGGCGGAGGAATTCGGGGTTAAAGTAGACTGTCGCCACCCTGTGATAGTGTGGGCTGGATATAATATATGATTGTATTTTTCATTCGCACGATCCATTGCAATTTACAGTAGAAATAATATTTCAGTACAATGTCACTCTAAAGTAGGTATATAAATTTAAGTAAAATTCCTCTGGAACACATTTATCTTTACACAAAGGCTTCAAATTTTTTTTGCAAAACCGGCATTATCAAGTGTAAACGTAATGACGGTCTCATGAAAAGAAGTGTAAGCCTTTTTCTCAATAGTCCAGGAAATATGGGCGGGTGAGTGGAAAAAATTATTGGGATTAATTTTTTTTACGCATTTTTGATAGGAAGATTCTCCTGAATATAACGATATAGGTTGCCAGCCGGTAACCCCATCGGATGTTCTTTAAATCACGATTGTTTAAACAAATCGAAATCGCGATCCTCGTCTGGCAGCTTCGGCAGAATATTGACCACTTCGAATTTGTTTGTTCCATTTTGGTAACGTGCCTATCAGGTAGTGGTCAGCTACGCCGTGGATTTAGTTTAGCAAGTACATATCCATCAATTTAAATGGACCTTGTTGAGCATAATGAATTCTATTAAATGTAGCATTGTACTACAGATGGCGTTTACCGCGCCAGTCAGTGGGAATGTATCATGAATCACAGCCGTCTCTAATACAAGCCATGCTGAGAAATTTTGCAACAGCGCATTGCTTCGATGTGAGAGTCTTATTCTGCGAGTCTTAGTTGTTATTACTACACGTCGTTACACATGATTTTTAGAGACCCATTACGATAAAAATGAGTTAAATTATTAAATAACTAACATGTGTTCATCACTGATAGTATGTGACGTCATTTAAAATACACTTCATCATGTAGGTATTAAGAACAAAATAGAAAAGACAATAAATTAGGTAAACATTGAGAGGTATCTATATGAATTTCATCTCGATAATTGTAATTTTATTAAGGCAAATTTCCACATCACCATTGAAGTATTGCTAAAGCGCGTTACCTTTTTTTTTGAGGTTTGCCAATATCCCATAGAAGAAATTAATTTCAATTTGAACTTTTCTAATTTACGGATTTTTGCTGTCTTACAGTTAGCTGAATTTGAATTGGAGTGGCGGGACTCTTGCTTTCTATAATTTATAATTTTAACGTAATCATTAAGCAAAACATTAGCAAAAGAAGATAAAATTTGAAAGATAGTAGATT
>NW_020438976.1:406503-420131 GCF_000699045.2 Agrilus planipennis | reverse complement strand
TGCAATTTATTAAATATAGTTTATTAAATATATACAAAATATTAGCTTCTAAAAAAAAAACATATTTTTTAATAACTTGTTTTTGAGCGTAGAAAACAGCGATTTTCATATACAGGGTGTCCATGTCCAAAGCAAGCGGGATTCTTCAATAACTGCTTCGTAGTTAAAGATATCAAAAAAAGTTTCTTACTAAAAGTGGTACCATAGAAGTATCTGCATATTCTAAAATTATTTTTGACTATACAGAGTGTCTCATTTTTCCTGGAGGCAACCTAACTTCATTTATCCAAATAGAAAATTTATTATTGCATTTTTGAATTCCTCGTTTAACCACATATTATGTCTAAAATGCATCAATTTCCATAAAATACACACTAAATTAATAAAAAGGCTGTTGCAGTGCTCTGCGCTATTTCGAATATCTCCGAAACGAAAGCACACAGAGATGTGCTACTTTCACACATGGCTTATGGCTTTGAGTTAAGATGGAGAGATAGATATGATTTTTGTCTTGGAGAAATGTGGGCGAAATACTCTTTGGCATCTTGAGTTTATGTTCGACGTTATCCAAACAGACGTAATCCTCGAGTAGAAGCTTTCCGCAGAGTGCTACAGTGGTTTGTTACTATCAGAATAGTGAAATATGCACCTAGAAAGATCCCTAACCCTGTACGGAAGGAAATGAATATCTGTATCTGACCTTTTACCTTGACTCAAAGTCATAGCTAGGCAGTTCAGAAATTAACAACGTATAAAACGAACCGTTACTTAACACCTCATCAAGCGCACGCAATTGATATTTGTAGGAGATACCTATTAGTAGATAAAAGCGAATCGCCGACCAAGACATACTTGATATTAAAATGACATTATAAAATAGTTTAATTTTCTCAAAAAGTGTTAGTCGTAGATAGTAACATTCTTATATTGGACGAAAGGAAACAAAATTTTACACATGAGCTGACAACAGCTGGCATTCCATTAAAAAAAAAGAAGTCACGCCAGTTCGAAATAATTTGTCTTGGAAGGGGTAGATTTCAATGAATTTAAATAGTACATTACGTTTCGAGGAAAGAAACAGGGATTTTTCTGACTGCATCTGAATTGCTCGTCAGTCCTAAGACTGTACTGGACACGTACCTCCACTCTTTCATATCATGAGCTAAATTTCGCATTTCCCTAAAACTAGAACAAGCTACATCCTTAACTATTTGCGAACAGTAATCTAACCTAGGTCTACCTCTACCCCTCCTGCTGTTTCTGCCTCTAATGTCTCTGACTAGACCTTCGTGCGTCAGAAGGTGTCCTACCAACCTATCTTGCCTATTTATTATTGACTTCCAAAGAGTCCTCTGTTCTCCTATTCTTTCTAATACCTCTTCATTTCTAAGCTTTTCTACCCACGTTATCCTCATTATTCGTCTATATCACTACATTTCGAAGGCTTCTAACCTTTTCTTCTCCGTCGCGCCCACTGTCCATGTTTCGCACCCGTATAACGCCGTGCTCCAAACATACACCTTTAACAATCTTTTTCTAATTTCTAAATTAACCGTTCGCGAGCATAGAAGTGACTTCTTTTTATTGAAGGCGACACGACCCTGCGCTATCCTCTGCTTTATATCCCTACTACTCCTTCCGTCCTAACTCATCTGACTTCCTAGATAACTAAAATCAGCCACTTCTTCTAATTTTTCGTCTCCTATCTTTATATTTTTTTCCGTACTTTTTCTTCCCTTCCATACCAGTATTTTAGTTTTACTTTTATTTATTTCTATACAGTACTGATCTGTCAGTACCGCTTCCATTTTATTTAAAGCTATCTCTAGGTCCTCCTTGCTTGATGCTTATGCTGCTATATCATCTGCAAATCTAAGGATACTAATTTTTTGCCCCTGTATATCTATCCCTACAGTTGTACTGTCTTTAATGATGTTAATCGCGTCTTCGTGGTATAGATTAAAAAGTAGCGGTGACAGTGTGGATCTCTGTCTGTCTCCCTTCTTAATATTTACTTCTCTACGTTGCATCCTTAGCTCTGTAACTGCCTGTTGTTCTTTATACAAACTAAGTACCACTCTTCTATCTTTGTAACTCATCCCTACATTTTTAAGTATATTTAACATCTCGTCCCATTTAACATTGTCAAAAGCTTTTGCTNCCCCAACATGGAAGAATTATTGGCAGAAGTCTTGAAGACGTTTAAAGCAGCAAAGAATGTACCAGAACAAATAGAATTTCCCTATTTCCGCCCATCAAAAGACGACGTCCAGGTCTGGTTAGAGCAGGTAGAAGAAATTCAAAAAGAATTCGATTTATCAGGTTTGCAAATTGTGGTAAGAGTTGTCTCATATTTACTTGATGATGCTACATTCTGGTACGACAATTGGTTCCCTTTTAAGAGAGATTGGTATTCATTAAAAAAAGATCTTTCTGAGGCTTTTCCCAAAAAGAAAATTCTTGGAAAGATGCTATCTGCGGCTGCTTTGTTTAACAGCGCTTCTTGTAATACATATACTTCATACGTTCATCAAAAGTTGTCATTATTAAAAAGTGTTCGGGCCAATTGGTCTACGCCAGATTTAATTGAAATTATTATCCACGGAATTACTGATTACCAAATCAAGGATTCTCTGACAATGAGAGATTTTGAATCAATTTCCGATTTAATTGCTTATTTAAGCACAATTACAAAACCAGGCGTTCACAAGCATGCCATTGAAAATTCGCAGTTACCGACGTCATCAAAACGACCTCGATGTGAAACACGTGCAATTACAACGAAAAATTCCAGAGATACGCGAGCTTGTTTTAGTTGCCAACTAGGACATATACAACGATATTGTCAAACTAATATACATAAGCGATCGAGTCCTTTGCCTTACAATACACGCAAAGCAAATGGTCCTAACAGTAATACAAACACAAATGAAATTAAATTTAGTAACTTTTGTTTTAAGGGCGGGCACACAGCTGAAAATTGTTTTGTAAAACAAGGAATCGAACGCCGTAAAAATATTAATATTGTCTCCGTAAAGAAAAACACTTTTCCGACTACAGTCAAAATCGATTCTCAGACTTTTATGACCCTCATCGACACTGGCGCCGATGTTTCGTTAATTTCAAACAAGTTTGTGTCGGCATTCAAACATAACCTCAAACCTAGTGAACATGTCTTAGGTGGCATAACGCCGGGAACAATTTTATCTCAATTTAAATTCACCGCTGATGTAGAAATTACCGGCCAGCATGCACGCTTATCGTTTTTAGTGGTGTCCGCTGAATGTTTAGACTACGATGCGATAATCGGTTGCGATTTATTCACCAATACCCAATTAGCCGCTATAACAGATTACATCGGGACGCATATCGTACGAAGACAGCTACCGGGAGTGTTACGAATAAATTCAGACTATGAAACACAGCAACAATTAAACGTACCTATTGAGTATCGCTCTCGGTTAGTCGAACTAATTAATAAATTCCCACATCTCATTGCTTCGGGAAATAATTTGCGGGCTGTAACTAATGTTACCCTTGACATCAATCTTGTTGATAACTTCATTGTAAATCGCAGAACATACAGACTTGCTATGAGCGAACAGAAAGAAATACAAAAAATTATTCAAGGACTCTTGGAAGGCGGAATTATTCGTGAAAGTAATTCCCCCTACGCCAGCCCGGTTTTGCTGGTCAAAAAGAAAAATGGCAGTTATCGGATGGTGGTAGGTTTCCGCGAATTGAATGCTCATACGGTAAAAAACAGATTTCCGTTACCACGAATCGACGACCAGTTAGACCAATTAGGCAAAGGGAAGTATTTCACTTCTCTAGATATGACTAGCGGGTTCCATCAAATTTGTATTAGTCCCGAACACATACCCAAGACAGGGTTTGTCACGCCGGATGGCCACTTCGAATATGTACGCATGCCGTTCGGTTTAGCAAACGCTCCGGCTGTGTACCAGCAATCCATTAACAAAGCCCTTGGTTCATTAAAAGATACAGTAGCCCTAGTCTATTTAGACGATGTCTTTATACCTTCTGAGACTGTAGAAGAAGGATTACAAAAGCTTGAATTAGTGTTAACCGCGCTGCATGACGCCGGATTCTCGCTTAACATTGCAAAATGCTTCTTTTTCCACACTAGATTGAATATCTGGGTCAGCAAATTTCGGCTGATGGAATACGTCCTCAGAATGTTAGGCAAGTACGACAATTCATGGGACTTGCTAGTTACTTCCGAAAGTATGTTCTTCAATTTGCTACAAAAACAGCTTGCATAACAACACTTACCAAAAATAATATACCCTTCGTTTGGACTAACGAGCACGAGCAAGCTAAACAATACGTTATTTCTTGTCTCACGTCTGATCCATTACTTGTTGTTTTCAACCCCGACCTACCGACGGAATTACATACCGACGCCAGCTCGCTTGGTTATGGCGGAGTACTCATGCAAAAACATGACGGTCAAAATAAAGTTGTAGGGTACTACAGTAAACGCACTACATCAGTTGAAGCCAAGTACCACTCTTACGAGCTGGAAACGCTTGCCATAATTAATTCCCTCAAGAACAAAGGCTTTCACGGCCGGAATCCATAGTAGAATGCAGATTCGGGCTATAGGGCCGTGGATGGTCTAAGTGAACGATTCCGTCCAGACGTTTCGTCAGCTACTGCGGCTGACATCTTCAGTGGTACTGCTGCGTTGACAACGTGACAACGCAGCCGCCGTTAGCTTTGGATCTCCTAACATGCATATATACGTACAGTATACGTATATAGGGTGTCCCAGTTATAATAATTAATATTTATACCACAAACTCCTACGGGCATTTGGAGCATAAAATGTTATAGCACTTTTGACTTTTGAAACAAAATAAAAATTTATAAAATGATAACAGTTTTGATGCCGGCCTTGCACAATCGCAAATTAATTACGATTCCAGCTGATCGTAGAAAAATTCACCTTCAGTAGGTCGGAATCAGCTGCTTTTTGAGGTGATGTTATTGTTTATGTTTGGTATTAAGTTACGGATCAGCCGAAGAAAATGCACTCGCGTTAAGGCCCATTAGATGACAACATCCTAGAAAAACTACGTATCTATCACAATCGAAAATCCCATGATCGTAAACTGAAGTGGACCTAAGAAATTGTAACGACTACGGAAGTGAGAAGCGGTGCACAAACAACCCTGGCCACCCAGCGTTTGATAAAGGCTTTGTAACATAACGTACTAGTGTACGAAAACAAATGTATGTGTTATGGTTGTAAAAGTTGAGACAAGATGCAGACCTACTTTGACCATTCACATGTGTTAAACTGCTCATTGTGACGTTAGTTTTGCTTGGCAGGGCTCATTAACCCCGTGGGGTAATACAAGGATGTGTCCAGAAGGACCGATTTTGGTTATTGTGTTTTCATTAAATGTAAAAAGCTAAATATTGAATTAACCTTGTATAATTACTCTGCTGGAAATGACTGGAATAAATACAGATAATGTCGTAGTTTCCAACAGGTTGTTCAGTTTGCTTTGGATTGTTGTGGAATTTACTTGTTTGTTAGTGTTAGTTTATTTATTTAGTGGCCATTTCATAAAAGACTATTACAATAAGGACAATTAGTAGTACATTCTAGTAGGGTTCTTATTAAACCGTCAGTTGGTGGTGAGTTACATTACCAATGCCTATCGTATAATTCGAAATATTTCCTGTATCTGCGTACGCCGCTGTTAGTGTTGCATTGAAGCTTATGGCGGACAATTTCAACATTTTTTATAAAAGGTACGTTTTTCTTTTTCACTTTTACCTTTTTTTCACAAGGTGGAAGTGCATTCGGCTTCTTCCCGATAGGTACTTGTTACATCCACACTAGATCAGCTGAGCGACGTTAGTCGCCTAGATCCAGGCCCGTAATGAAACAAATTGTACATTCAAATTTACTAAGACGATTTGCAAGCTCAATTGTCACTGTATTGAAAAATTGTATAACACTGTTTTGTTGTATTTTGTGTCTGGATGCCATGGTTGTGTTTTTAATTATTATAAATGGGACACCCCGTATACGTATAGTAGTAGTACGTAACATACATACATACATACATACAGCTGCCAATAACGCAGCTGTCGGCTTTGAATCATACGTAACATACATCTATACGTATAGTTGAATGGTATGTTAGGTGGTGAGTAGTGGTATTATAGCGGTTCTGGATCGTAGTGGGGATGATTATTTATGGTATTATTATCTCCTTTCTGCGCATGCGCGGGGCGTGGCTTGTGTATTTTTATTTCTGATAAGTTGTTTTTTTGAGTGGGGGCGTGGCTTGTGATATCTTTCGACCAATGAGCGTTCGTTCTTTTGGATAGGAGTGGGAGTATGACCGTATATGGTATTATTTTTGCCCTATGAGCATGCGGGGTGTGGTTTGTGTGTGTTCTTGTTTTCTGATTGGTTGTTGTTTTAGATGGGGAGGCGTGGCTTGTGATATCGTTCGGCCAATGAGAGAACGCGAGCGCTCGTTAATCTTGAAAAACAACATGTCGTCGTCGTGGGAAAATGACTGCTGCGGCGGTGGCGGCCATAACTGAGGCGTGAAATATGAATGTGTGATAAGTGATAATGATTGTACTGTTGTTTTTTTTTTTGCAGAGTGGGGTGGATCATCTATTTTGAACTCTTTCCTTATTATGATGATTATAAAAACATGGATGTTCCTGGAATTCTTGGTGTTTTTCTTTTTGAATTAAATATTTTGACAACTTATTTTACGCGCAGTAACGGCTCCATAACTGACGTTATCTAATTTTTTAAAATTGTTTATATACAGCATTTGAGATCTTATCTGCTTTGTGTTTGCGGTTATAGTAAATTAAATTAAACTTTAGCTTTCATTTAGATTATAATATTTTTTATTTACATATAGGTATAATACAAAGCAGTGTGGTGTCTTATAAAATCAAAAATTATAGGAACTGACTATTGTTGTTGTAGTATCCCATGTCGTTAGGAAACATTTGCGATTCGCCGCCGACGACGATATCCTCCTCCTCATCATCCACAAAAGTTTTATCGTCGTGGTTGTTGTCAGAGTCCTCTATAGATCGCATCGCATTTAGTAGTTCATTTTCTTGTTGTTGTTGTTTTTCTTGTTTGTCCTTAAACTCTATACATTTCATTAATTCAAGGTTATATATCTTCCCCTTTTGTCCATGATTTATTAATACATAAGTAGACGTAGATAATTCCAACAACTGTCTGTCGTCTAAACCGTTGTAGCGTTCAGGTAGAAACAGTCGCTTATCGCCATCTAATTCAGCAAGCACCCGTTCACCGTATTTACTTGTAAATCGAGTCATTTTAGTTATTAAATAACCCTTTCCCTGTTCCATACTATTCAAATTTAAGAAATTGTACGCACCGAAAGAATTGAATGCTTGTATTAGAGACACCTGATTCTTCCCTCTATTGTTTGTATGGCTGGTTGAGGCTTTCGCCTTAGACGATACCGCCAGTTTCCTAGTCTTAGTCGTTGTGGAGGTCATGGTAGGTTTCTTTTCCATTTTGATTTTGATATTCAAACGGCAACCTCTATCAATACAAATAATATTAAATGCTTAGCAGATGCAAAGTTGAGTTTAAGCTTGAAATTTGAGTCTTTTATACTGATATAACCTGGTAGACTTTTGGAACGAGAAACACGTGCGCCTAAGGTGTCATTCATGAAGAAAAGAAATGGTGATTATAATTTGTTTTTATAATTAAAAACAAAGGTCGATAAGTAGATCCGTTTGACGTCAATAATTTTTTGCATAAAAAAGACTCGTACCGGGTGTTAGATCGTCAAAGTACATACTAGAAGTGCTACTGAACGTAAGTATAATAATGGTTAAAGCGTCAACAAATCTACCACCGCATTATAAGTCGTATAATGACTATTACATTAAAAGGGCGATTCAAACATCATCTGTTTTGCGTAACGCCTTCTTTTGTATCAATAAGATCAATGCAAGGAATTTGTCAAAGAATGATCTGTGTAGGATTATTCTAAAAAGTGATATACCGGATTTTATAAAGAAAGCTATTGAACCCTTATACAAACCAGAAGACAGCGATTATGACTCTGACGAAATAATTCCTGACGATGGAAATTAAGTAAGAATAAATAGCAACTTTATTTACGTTATTTACTTAGTTCTGAATTATTTTGTTAAAGATCATCACACGTCTACACAGCAGGTTATTTCTAAATAAGAAGATATTTATATATATGAACAAAAAAAATGGCGGAATGTGAAACGGACGCGAGTGATACAGACAAATGTAAAAAATGTAAAATAAAAGTCAAGAATTCAGACAAAGCCCTACAATGTGAAAAATGCGATAACTGGCTACATATACAATGCACAGGAATAAGCGCAAATAAATATACAAAGATACAAGACTTAAAAAACGTTGTAATGTGGTTCTGTGAAAAGTGCAAAGAAGATATTAAGACATTATTAAACTCGAAGATACCAATCTCATCGTGCAATACAGAAATAGAAAGAACCATAACAGAAAAACTAGATCAAATTAAAACGGAAATATGCAAACTACAACCTGAAACTCGAAAAAAAGAACCAAAATATTCAGAAGTCATAAAAAAAGAAGCGCCAAAAAATACCAAAACAGGAAAGAATAAAATCATCATTGAACCCAAAAACTATCAAAACCCAGGAAAAACGGAACAAGATTTAAAAAAACTTATAAACCCAGCTAAAATAGCAGTCAAAATTGTCGCAATTAAAAGCACTCGAAAAGGAGTAGTCATAACCTGCAATACCCAAGAGGAAGCGAATAACCTACAAATAGAAGTGAACAAAAAAATAGGAGATTCATACCAAACTAAATCAATCCAACTAAAAAAACCAATGATCAGAATAACGGAGATATCGGAGTACATAGACAACGAAACTATAATCACAAATTTAAAACAACAAAACGACTATCTACAAAATGAAGATATTGAAATAAAACATGTTAAAAAACAAAAGAATGGGGCCCACACAGCAATAATTGAAGTAAATGGGCGCACCTACCAAAAAATACTAAACCAAAAAAAGGTATACATAGGTTGGAACAGGTGCCCCGCATATGCAGAAATTAAACCCTTAATATGCTACAAATGCAATCGATACAATCACAAAACAAAAGACTGCAAGAATGAAGAGACCTGCAGGAATTGTAGTGGAAATCACGCAAACAACCAATGCACAACAAACTTCGAAAGATGCATAAACTGTCAAATAGCAAAAGATAAATATAAGGAAAATGTAGAAAGCAACCATGTAGCTCATAGCGTTAACTGTACAATATACAATAGAAGAATACAACAAATCAGGGAGAATATAGACTATAAAACTGAAAACTAAATAATGATAATAAAGCAACAAAAATATGCAACAATAAAAGAATTTAAAAGCAAAAATAATAATCTGAAAATATTGTACATGAACATCAGAAGTCTAAAAAATAAAATGGAAGAAATTGAAGAAACACTAAAAATAATAGAAGTAGTAATAGACATAATTTGAATAACTGAAACATGGATGACAAAAGGAGAAGAAATATACTACAATCTAAATGGATACAACTGCTTCTATGTATCAAGAGAAAAAAGAAGAGGAGGTGGAGTCGGCATCTTTATAAAAAAAGACATAGACAGTAAACTAATAAAAACAAGCAACGACGACCACACATCAATCCTAAAAGTGAATATTAAAACCAAAGACAAAATACAAAATCTCAACATAATACTAGTATACAGACCAGAAGATACCCCTGAAGACAGACTTCTTCAAGAACTGGACAAAATAATAGACAATAAGAATACACTCATAATTGGAGACATGAACATCAACATTTTCAACAGACAAGAACATTACCACAACTTTATAAACTCTAAAGGATACAATATACTAAACACAAAATATGCAACAAGAAAGAATACACTCATCGATCATATGATCAGCAACACTCAAATAATAGAATATGAGATATCCACAATAGATACATCCATAACAGACCATAATATGATAATAGCTGAAATCAAATACGAAAACTACAAAGAACGAAAAGATCGCAAAATACAATATACAAAAATTAATTACAACCAATTAAATTACTATATTGAAGAAAAACTAAAAGCAGTTAAAAAATCTATGAATATTAATGAAAAATACAATACACTAACAGAAATAATTCAGGAAGGCATAAAAAAAATAGCACCATAGTAACAAAAAACTTTAAGAGACAACTCCCAAATAAAGAGTGGATCACACAAGATCTTCTCAACAAAATAAAAAAAAGGGAAGAACTTTACAAAAAACTTAAAGAAAATGACGATGACAGCATCAAAGAAAACTTCCAAAAAATCCGAAATGAAATAACAAAGTTAAGGAAAAGACTAAAAACTGAATACTATAACAGAAACTTCAACGAAGTAAAAAACAACCCTGCCAAGACATGGACATTAATAAACAAAATACTCACAAATACTGATAAAAGGAAAAACCAAACCACAATCAAAGAAATTGAACACGATGGGAAACTTGTAGAAAACGAAACAATAATACCAAACATATTCAACCAACATTTTATAAACATCAGTGAAAACCTCCACCTAAAAACAAATCAAAACGCAAAAAAGGCCCACCCCTACGAGAAGAGTGCCAACAGAAGTTTCTATCTAGCTCCAGCAACTGAAGAGGAAATTGAAAGAATCATCCAACAACTACCCAACAAGAACTCCAGCGGCATAGATGGAATCTCTCCCAAAACGATGAAAGTCATATTACCAGCAATTAAAACAGAAATAACAGAACTAATAAACCTTTCAATAACAGAAAAAACATTCCCGGAAAATGCTAAAGTCGGGAAAATCACTCCACTATACAAAGGAGGGAAAAAAGAATTATTAACAAACTATAGGCCAATTACAAACACCTCCACAATAGCAAAAATAATAGAAAAATACATACAAAAACAACTAAATAAATTCCTAGAACAAGAAAAATTCTTCTACAAAAAACAGCACGGATTTAGATCCAACACGAGTACAAAGATAGCAGCAACAGAAGTCATAAACGAAGTACAAGAACATCTAGATAAAGGAGGAAAAGCAGCCATAGCATTTCTTGACCTCCAAAAAGCATTCGACCTGGTTAACCATAACGAATTACTAAAATCGTTAGAAGCTGCAGGCATAAGAGGGCACACTCTGGAATGATTAACCTCATACCTAAAAAATAGAAAACAGCAAACAGTTGTTAATGGAATAGCAAGCGAACAGAACACAATTAAAATAGGCGTCCCCCAAGGAACAATATTTTCACCTTCCCTATTTATAATATTCATCAACAATATAGGAAAACTGAAACTCAAGGGAGAAATAACATTATTCGCAGACGATGCGACATTACTATACAAAGGGAAAAACAAAACAGAACTAGAACAGATGATAAACGAAGATATGGAAATCATATACGAGTACCTAGAAGGAAAACAACTTAAAAAACACAATATATGATGTTTAAAAAAGGGCAAGAAGAAATAGCAATTAATTACAACAATGAAGAAATTAAGAAAACAGAAAAGAACAAATTTCTAGGACTCACAGTAACACCAAAACTAGACTGGAAGGATCATATACAGAACATTAAAAAGAAACTAATTCCAATTATAAAAATAATGCGCAATAGATCGATATACCTCCAAAAAGATACCAAAAGAAACATATACTTCGCCTTAATTCAAAAACAATTTTACACCAACTTCAAACGATACAAAATCAGGCAATAAGAGCTATACACAATCTACCACATAGATACCCAACAGAACTAATGTATGCCCAGCAACAAATACCAAAAATAAACCAAATAATAGACACGGAAACAATATGGCTAATACACCAAATCATAACTAAAACATGCAAGAGCAATATACAACTACAATTCAATAAGGACAAGCACACCCATCACACGAGACAACAAAACCACCTAGCAAAGAGACAATATAATACCCACAAGACGGGAGTCAACACATTTTTAAATAGATGTATAAACCTGTACAATGAACTTCAAAAAAAAATCCCAAAAAAACTAACGAAGAAAAAGATCAAAAACTGGATAATAAACAAACAAGAATAAAGTCGAACAAAAATTTAGCCAAAACCAAAAGATAAAGTGCAATAAAAGTTCAAAGAAACTATATCCAATCTTACGTTAGAAATATATAGGTTAAGCTACTAGTATTAATTAGGTTAAGTTAAGATTAAGGTAGGTTAACGTGCCAAATGTAGCTCTAGATTGAGAAGCGTATCCGGGTAACTGTTAACGCTTCTCGGTGAGCAAATTACAATATACAATAAACAATAAACAATATCTACTTTGTATTACCGATAAGTGAAGTGCTCAAAATGTTTCTATGTGAATTTTGCGGCTTATCGTTCGGAAAACTAGGGAAACTGCTGAGACACTGTCGATTAATACATTGCGCTCGTAACCTTTCTTTAATGTCTATAAAAAGAAAACAGCTTCAACCCTCTACCAATGCTGAACAGAGTTATTTAGAAAATACTACAAATGGCACAGTGAGCGCCATCTGTAGTACGATGTTACATTTTAGAATTACGTATACTCCAACAAGGTCCACTTGTGTGGATATCTACTTGCTGAAAACGAATCGTGGCGTAGCCAACCTCAACGTGATAGGCACGTTAGCTTAATCGAATAAAATAATTCGAAGTGGTCTGTGTTCCATCGGAGCTGCCTGCGACGCGCTGATGACATCCAAAAAGATCGAAATCGCGATCCGCGTCTGGCAGTTTCGACAGAATACAGACCACTTCGAATTCTTTTATTAGAGTTATTTAGTTTTAAGAAAACGTAAACCTTTGAAAGCAGCATCGACTTATGTATGTTTAGTAGAAGTTCCTTNAATAAAATATCCTTAAGTTGTTTAGATGATAAGAGACATATAAAGGAGGATGGGGTTTCAACCTATGCTTGGGGTAATTACAATATAAAATAAAACTGTTAAATATATTTTTCTTGTTTTTTTCCTTTTCTTATTTTTTAAAACAACTACGTACATGAAATAAAGACATATTTTAAAGCAAACATTAAATTAATCTATCGTGTTTACGTGTTTTTCATGAAGAAAACAAATGGTGATTATAATTTGTTTTCTTAAAATTAATAACAAACGACGGTTAGTAGATCCATTTGACGGAGGATGGGGTTTCAACCTATGCTTGGGGTAATTACAATATAAAATAAAACTGTTAAATATATTTTTCTTGTTTTTTTTTCTTTTCTTATTTTTTAAAACACTAGGTACATGAAATAAAGATATATTTTAAACCAAACATTAAATTAATCTATCGTGTTTACGTGTTTTTCATGAAGAAAACAAATGGTGATTATAATTTGTTTTCTTAAAATTAATAACAAACGGCGGTTAGTAGATCCATTTGACGATAATAATTTTTTTAATAAAAAATATAACCTGGTAGACTTTTGGAACAAGAAACACGTGCGCCAAATGTGTTTTTCATGAAGAAAACAAATGCTGATTATAATTT
>NW_020438976.1:401260-403323 GCF_000699045.2 Agrilus planipennis | reverse complement strand
CAATGATATTGTGAAGTTCTTCTTTATACAGGGTGTCCCAGTTATAATAATTAAAAAAAAACATGGCTTCCTGACACAAAATACTACAAAAAAGTGTTATACAAATTTTCAATCCAGTGACAATTGAATTCGCAAATCGTCTTTGTAAATTTGAACGTTTCATTACGGGCCTGGATCTAGGCAACTAACGTCGCTCAGCTGATCTAGTGTAGATGTAACAAGTACCTATTGGGAAGAAGCCGAATGCACTTCCACCTTGTAAAAAAAGGTAAAAGTGAAAAAGAAAAGCGTACCTTTTATAAAAAATGTTGAAATTGTCCGCCATTCGCTTCAATGCAACACTAACAGCGGCGTACGCAGTTGCTGCGAATTTTGGCCCAGATACAGGGAATATTTCGAATTATACGATAGGCATTGGTAATGTAACTCACCACCAACTGACGGTTGAATAAGAACCCTCCTAGAATGTACTATCACACTACTAATTGTCCTTATTGTANTGTATTAATGTTAAGAATAGAGATATCTTTTGTTTCAAATGGGCGATAATTTGCGCCTTAAGTGGTGTTGACATTAATACTGACAGGGTATCTTCTTATGGTATACGCGATATTAGTTCGGACATTATTGTTTTAAAGAATAATTTAATGATAAATTTTTACAATTTAAGCTTTCCGCTTAAGATTGGTGAGATATCAGCCTTTGAAGCGCTAAACGAGAACATTTTTATTTAATTTATTGTTTTTGCAAGAAGATGAGAAATCGCATTATGTATGGATAAAAAATATTTCGAGATTGATACGGAGTCAAATTACAAAATATGAAGGACGACCTTATTTGTGTAACTATTGCTTAATTCATTTTCATACGCAATATAAACTTCAGAATCATAGAAATGAGTGTAATAAAATGGTAACGAGGATGCCATCTCCTCTTAAACCTGATGAATGTCAGGTGAAATTTAATCAATTTCAAACTGGTGTTCAAGTACCATTCGTAATATACGCTGACTTTGAATGTATATTACAAAATATGGTCACTTGTTTACCTAACCCATCTGTCTCATCAACCACGAATATTCAGCAACATATTCCATGTGCATTCTCATATTATATATGTTGTATTTACGATAACAGTTTAAACAAATTACGTGTTTATAAGGGATCCGATTCTCCTAGAAAGTTTGTAGTATCTCTTGTGAACGATATCAAGAAAATTTTTAACAACGTTTTTAAAAATCCCAAGCCTATGAATCCATTAACGCGCGAAGAGAGTTAGATTCAACTTAATTCTGATAAGTGTCATATATGTAAAATGGAACTAGAAAGTGATAAAGTAGCTGACCATTGTCAAGTATCGCGGCCCGGCTCACAACAAATGTAACTTATTGTATCGAGTACCAAAATTTTTTCCCATTTTCTTTCACAATTTTTCTGGCTATGATTGTCATTTAATAGTAAAAGCACTTGATGCAATCGAAGGAGAAATTAACCTGATTCCGTTAAACAAAGAATTATACGTATCACTTTCTAAACATATTCAGGTTAATGAACTAGAAACCGTAGAATTACGTTTTCTTGATTCTTTTCGATTTATGCCGTCAAGTATAGAAAAACTTGCTCAAAACTTATCATCTTCTGACTTTGAAAATGTTCAATCTGTCTTTCCAACACGTAATCAGTTTGAATTAGTTATCAGAAAAGGAGTACTTCCTTATGAATATTTAGATTCATGGGATAAATTAAAGGACACCTGTTTACCCTCTCAGAACAGTTTTCATAATAAATTAACGAATACTGACTGCTCTGATAGTGACTACGAACATACAAAGAAGGTGTGGAAAGAATTTAAATGTGAACATTTATGGGATTATTTAAGAATTTATTTAATAACTGACGTACTGTTACTGACAGACATTTTTCAAAATTTTAGAAAAGTATGTTACAGAATACATTCCCTTGACCCCTGTCAGTTTTACACACTACCCGGGCTAAGCTGGAATGCAATGTTGAAATTCACAGGTATAGAACTCGATTTATTAAAAGATATAAGTATGCATACAT
>NW_020438976.1:357878-395577 GCF_000699045.2 Agrilus planipennis | reverse complement strand
ATGTAAGGTACGAAATATAAATCATAACGAATATATCAAAACTTTACTCCAGTAATAATTGCCTTTCCATATTTGTTTCTTTTGAAATCAACGTTTCTTCGTTTTTCTTGAAAGCTTAACATCGTATGTAAGGTACGAAATATAAATCATAACGAATATATCAAAACTTTACTCCAGTAATAATTGCCTTTCCATATTTGTTTCTTTTGAAATCAACGTTTCTTCGTTTTTCTTGAAAGCTTAACATCGTCTGTAAGGTACGAAAAATAAATCATAACGAATATATCAAAACTTTACTCCAGTAATAATTGCCTTTCCATATTTGTTTCTTTTGAAATCAACGTTTCTTCGTTTTTCTTGAAAGCTTAACATCGTCATTCTTATAGAAAGATTTAGTGTTAGATAATTAAAAGAAAAATAAAGTAAACTACCAAATAAAATTTAGTTGTCGTGCGTTACTGGGAACTTTTCGTTCGAACCCGGAAAACCAGGACGTAACGGTACGCACCATCTAGCATACCATTCAACTATACGTATACATACATGTATGTTACGAGATTCAAAGCCGCTGGTTGCGGCACTGGCAGCGGTATGTGTGTATGTATATTATATGTATGTGTAAAATGTACATACGCACCACAGTAGTGGTATTATAGCGGTTCTGGATCGTAGTGGGGATGATTATTTATGGTATTATTATCTTCTTTCTGCGCATGCGCGGGGTGTGGCTTGTGTATTTTTATTTCTGATTGGTTGTTTTGTTGCTTTATATCATCTATATCGTGTTCGAATTCCTGAATAATTTTGGATATAACTAATGCAAGATTTAAGGTTTTTACCCGTTTTTCAGTCTTATTAATTTGTAATGTGTTGTTTTTTACTAGATTTAAAATGGTATTAAAATTTTTGTTGATGATCCTTTAATTGATATGAAGTAAGACAGGAGTTTCGTTAAAATCGCGTATTGTGTCCTTAATGATACTTAACGATTCATCAACGAAAGATCAGGCTTTCTTGTTTGTACTTTGAACTTTATCCAAAATTTCTCCTATTATAACTTCATCGTTTGCATTCATAATACCAAAAAGGGTATGAAGACCAGAACCAAAAATGTTAAACCAATCGCGTTTTCTCCGTGACAACGGAAACGTTCCGGAACTTATCTCTCGAGGTTGGGCATATTACTACATTAGAATTGATTTCTTCCAGGTGAATGGTGTCCGCTATGGAAATCGAGGTCAGCGACCTGCAATAATTTAATTTGTTATTGTAAGCGTAACTGTTCTATATTAAATATTAACAGTTTGTATCGGTTTCTTAGTATTTTTTGTATGAACCTTGTAATTTCTGCAATTAATTATGTCAACAGTAAGATAAGGACCGTCCCATTTAAACTTCCTACCGATTAATATTTTATTAATGCCTTATCATTAATCTGTAGTTTAGGTATTACTTTGGAAGCACTCCTATCATGTCTTACTTTTGATTTGTTTTTTGATTCATTCTGATTCAACATTGCTTCTTTTTGTAACCTTTCTACCAAATCAGCTTTATCTCCCTCGTTCAGATTTTCATCAGACTCAACAAGCAAATTAGGAGGTTTAATTCCAAACAAAAGTTCGAAAGGTGTAAACTTAGTTGTTGAATTTACCGATTTATTCTATATTGGGATTCTAATTCTCCCGCTCACATTGGAGTGAGGGCGTCATCTGTTCGGGCAGCAACCGCTCAACTCATTCGCGTCCGCACTATTCATCTTGTTCGATCGTTTTATTCAATTTTATAAAAACACAAGTTTTTCTTTAATAAATCATTTGAGTTCGATTCCAAATATCGTTGTCATCATTGTTCCGACCTGAACCACTTGCTTACGCAACTCTCAATAGGTTATGGGCGCAGTCTAATCGGAACAAACTTTAACCTCACGACACGCGGAAAGCTAACCTCACTTTTTCTCGCGCGTGTTGTAAGTGACGGTTTCGTGCCCCGAGATTGTGCAAGACGCTGCTTCACACCAACGAGTTAACTTCAACACCGGTGATTCCCACATCACCAACGCACCAGCCCGGAACTTCACGACAAGCACATCGGACTACGAAATGGCCACAAGCATGGTGAACCCCACGCGAATCGAAACCCTCACAAAAAACAATTATGACACCTGGAAAATCCTGACTGAATCCCTGTTGGTCAACAATGAACTATGGGAGTATGTCAGCGGTGAAACGCCGATGCCGGAACCAGCCGCCGCGAACGCCGACGCTAATGCAAAAGCAGGAACAGAGGCCGCCATCAAAGAATGGACGCGACGAGACCGGAAGGCAAGGTCGCTCCTTATGTTATCGATCGGCTCGTCCGAAATAACACAAGTTAAAGATTGCCGAACATCTAAAGGTGTGTGGGACAAGCTCGAAAACTCCTTCGCATCGAAAGGACCCGCACGCAAAGCCACGTTGCTGAAACAGGTCAGCAACCAGAAGCTACGCGACGGAGACGATGTTCGCTCTCATCTGACGTCCTTTCTCGATGCCATCGACAAACTAAAATCTATGGGCTAGGACATAAAAGGAGACCTACTCACCATCATGCTGTTGAATACTCTTCCGGAATCGTACGATTATTGTCGATGCGCAATCGAATCGAGGGACACGCTGCCACCCGCCGATCTTCTCAGGATCAAAATGATTGAGGAAAGCGAGGCCAGGAAGCAGAAACTGGACAACAACTCCAACGGCGCATATTTTGCTCGGCAACAGTCATCCAAACAACAGGTCCAAGGCAAGCAACACAACAACAACAATAACAAACCACGTCAGAACCAGGACAAGAGGAGTCAATTCAGGTGCAGCTACGAGTACAAGGAACACGTGATAGAGGAGTGTCGCAAAAAGAAACGGGATGTTGGTCAGAAGGGCAACCTGACGGAAGAAGATGTCTACTTTGCCGACGCACGAACCTCTGACCACTCACCCAAGGCAGTCACAATCTCCAGGAAGTGGTGCCTCGACCTCTCATCTGTGCAACGACGATTTGCTGTTTATCAACACTCAACGGGTCAACTCAGATCTTCGCCTTGCCAGCAGCGCCACCACGGCAATCAACGCTATGGGGGACGTCATGATTTCGACACGCGTGGGTAAGTCCGACAAGTCGATAACTCTTCCAGAAACCTACCACGTGCCGGATCTACGCAAAAACCTCATGTTCGTCGCCAAGTTGGTGGACAAAGGAAACTCCGTGATCTTCACGAGACACGACGCAAAAGTCGTCGACGGCGATGGCAATTGGAAGATCCAAGCAAAGCTAATTGGAAACCTTTTCTACATGAACCAGGACCCTCAGGAAGCCAATACCGCCTGGGGCGTCGCATCATCGCTGGTAAAGTGGCACTGTCGTCTAAGAAATCTAAACTACGGTGACCTCAAGACACTCATCAACCAGGGATACATCCGCGAACCAAACGTCGACACCAACGGACCCGCTCCTTCTTGTGAGACCTGCATCGCGGATAAGTTTACATGCCTGCCATTTCCTCAACGCACAGAAACCGCAACGAAACCTCTTGAGATCGTTCACATGGATCTCTGCGGAAAAATGCGCACGCAGTGCCAGCGAGGAACCCTGCACTGCTGACCTTCACCGATGAATTCACTCGGTGGACCCATGTTTACTTTCTCCGCAGCAAGGATCAAGTTCACGAGGTATTTTCGGAGTACAAAACCCGAATTGAAAACCAGACAGGCCATAAAATTAAATACCTGCAATCCGACAACGGTGATGAGTTCTGCGACGCCCGGATGGATGAGATTTTGAGAAAATCAGGAATCCAGATATGTCTCACCACTCCTTACACGCCGCAGCAGAATGGAATCGCCGAAAGGAAGAACAGAACCCTCGTTCAGATGGCCAGATGCATGCTCTTGGGGTCAGGTCTGCCACCCTTCCTTTGGGCCGAAGCTTTCGCTGCAGCGAATCACGTCCACAACAGGTGTCCCACCAGAAGCCTCAACGGAAAAACACCATACGAAAAGCTCACTGGTCGTCGTCCTAACCTGAATTACCTACGAAGCTTTGGATCCAAAGCGTTCGTGTTGGACAAGCAACCAGGAAAGGGAAAATTCGACTCCAGGGCTCTNTTGAATGGGTTCAGAATGTCGATGATATAAATATAATGGATATTTCGGAAAATTCTGAAATTGGTTACATATTTGAAGTTGATTTGGAATATCCTAAATATTTACACTACGAACATAACGATTTGCCTTTTTGTGCTGAAAATAAATGTAGTCCTTCTTCAAATAGTAAATATTTGAAATTAATTCCAAATTTAGAAGACAAAAAGAATTACGTCATTCATTATAGGAATCTTCAGCAATGCTTGAAGTATGGTCTGAAACTGGTTAAAATTCATAGAGTTATAAAGCTTAAACAATCACGTTGATTAAAAAAATATACCTGACCCCTAGAGAGCGCGTCCCCAGGTGGCGGATGGGGAAAGCTCGCCAACCAATGGTTGGAGGGAAGGAGGGAAATAAAATACCTCCCGTGGACCAACAGGTCGGAGAGAAAACTCCGCTATCAAACCCAGCCACGGAACTCCTTCGTCGTACTTGGAGCAGAGGTCCTCGGCTGTGATGGGCTCTCAGGTCGGAGGGTTCATTAGAGTACGCGGCGGAAGAACTCCACATGGGTCAACGGCGGCGCTCAAGTCTTTCAGGAAGACTACGACCTTGAGGTCAGGTGGCAACCGATCGTAAAACAAAAGCCAATATTTATACTGGAACGAGGCAAAACAGGAAAAGAGAGAGCACTAAAGCTAGGGCGTCCCCCTCAAGCGACGGAGAAGATAGAACTGCGAATGATATTAGGGCGTTCCCCCCAAGCGACGAAAAGAAACAACAGGCCACCGCCCCAATGTCCGAAGTTCGTATAGTCACTTGGAACATTGGAACGATGACAGGACGCAGTGCTGAACTCAGCGCTATTCTCGAAAGACGTCGCATAAATATCTGTTACGTTCAAGAAACAAAATGGAAAGGTTCAAAATCACGGCAAATAGGGAAGGGATATAAATTCATATATTATGGAAAGGAAAACACCAGAAATGGAGTAGGAGTTATATTAGACCACTATCTCAGCCAAAATGTAGTAGATATAAATAAAAAGGATCAGCAATCGAATAATAGCTCTTAAACTTGCCCTAGAAAATCAACCATGTCTTAATATCATTTCTGTTTACGCACACAGGTTAACTGCCCGGAAGCAGACAAACTTGAATTTTGGGAAGACCTTCAAGCCCACCAAATGACCATACCCAAAACCGAACACACACTTGTATGTGGGGATCTTAACGGGCACGTAGGCGTAGATGTGGGTGGTTTCGAGGGGCAGCACGGTGGCTATGGATTCGGAAGATTAAATAGGGAAGGAGAAACAATTTGAGAATTCGCAACATCACATAACTTGGCAGTAGTAAACACTTNAAGCACAAGTTTTTCTTTAATAAATCATTTGAGTTCGATTCCAAATATCGTTGTCATCATTGTTCCGACCTGAACCACTTGCTTACGCAACTCTCAATAGGTTATGGGCGCAGTCTAATCGGAACAAACTTTAACCTCACGACACGCGGAAAGCTAACCTCACTTTTTCTCGCGCGTGTTGTAAGTGACGGTTTCGTGCCCCGAGATTGTGCAAGACGCTGCTTCACACCAACGAGTTAACTTCAACACCGGTGATTCCCACATCACCAACGCACCAGCCCGGAACTTCACGACAAGCACATCGGACTACGAAATGGCCACAAGCATGGTGAACCCCACGCGAATCGAAACCCTCACAAAAAACAATTATGACACCTGGAAAATCCTGACTGAATCCCTGTTGGTCAACAATGAACTATGGGAGTATGTCAGCGGTGAAACGCCGATGCCGGAACCAGCCGCCGCGAACGCCGACGCTAATGCAAAAGCAGGAACAGAGGCCGCCATCAAAGAATGGACGCGACGAGACCGGAAGGCAAGGTCGCTCCTTATGTTATCGATCGGCTCGTCCGAAATAACACAAGTTAAAGATTGCCGAACATCTAAAGGTGTGTGGGACAAGCTCGAAAACTCCTTCGCATCGAAAGGACCCGCACGCAAAGCCACGTTGCTGAAACAGGTCAGCAACCAGAAGCTACGCGACGGAGACGATGTTCGCTCTCATCTGACGTCCTTTCTCGATGCCATCGACAAACTAAAATCTATGGGCTAGGACATAAAAGGAGACCTACTCACCATCATGCTGTTGAATACTCTTCCGGAATCGTACGATTATTGTCGATGCGCAATCGAATCGAGGGACACGCTGCCACCCGCCGATCTTCTCAGGATCAAAATGATTGAGGAAAGCGAGGCCAGGAAGCAGAAACTGGACAACAACTCCAACGGCGCATATTTTGCTCGGCAACAGTCATCCAAACAACAGGTCCAAGGCAAGCAACACAACAACAACAATAACAAACCACGTCAGAACCAGGACAAGAGGAGTCAATTCAGGTGCAGCTACGAGTACAAGGAACACGTGATAGAGGAGTGTCGCAAAAAGAAACGGGATGATGGTCAGAAGGGCAACCTGACGGAAGAAGATGTCTACTTTGCCGACGCACGAACCTCTGACCACTCACCCAAGGCAGTCACAATCTCCAGGAAGTGGTGCCTCGACCTCTCATCTGTGCAACGACGATTTGCTGTTTATCAACACTCAACGGGTCAACTCAGATCTTCGCCTTGCCAGCAGCGCCACCACGGCAATCAACGCTATGGGGGACGTCATGATTTCGACACGCGTGGGTAAGTCCGACAAGTCGATAACTCTTCCAGAAACCTACCACGTGCCGGATCTACGCAAAAACCTCATGTTCGTCGCCAAGTTGGTGGACAAAGGAAACTCCGTGATCTTCACGAGACACGACGCAAAAGTCGTCGACGGCGATGGCAATTGGAAGATCCAAGCAAAGCTAATTGGAAACCTTTTCTACATGAACCAGGACCCTCAGGAAGCCAATACCGCCTGGGGCGTCGCATCATCGCTGGTAAAGTGGCACTGTCGTCTAAGAAATCTAAACTACGGTGACCTCAAGACACTCATCAACCAGGGATACATCCGCGAACCAAACGTCGACACCAACGGACCCGCTCCTTCTTGTGAGACCTGCATCGCGGATAAGTTTACATGCCTGCCATTTCCTCAACGCACAGAAACCGCAACGAAACCTCTTGAGATCGTTCACATGGATCTCTGCGGAAAAATGCGCACGCAGTGCCAGCGAGGAACCCTGCACTGCTGACCTTCACCGATGAATTCACTCGGTGGACCCATGTTTACTTTCTCCGCAGCAAGGATCAAGTTCACGAGGTATTTTCGGAGTACAAAACCCGAATTGAAAACCAGACAGGCCATAAAATTAAATACCTGCAATCCGACAACGGTGATGAGTTCTGCGACGCCCGGATGGATGAGATTTTGAGAAAATCAGGAATCCAGATATGTCTCACCACTCCTTACACGCCGCAGCAGAATGGAATCGCCGAAAGGAAGAACAGAACCCTCGTTCAGATGGCCAGATGCATGCTCTTGGGGTCAGGTCTGCCACCCTTCCTTTGGGCCGAAGCTTTCGCTGCAGCGAATCACGTCCACAACAGGTGTCCCACCAGAAGCCTCAACGGAAAAACACCATACGAAAAGCTCACTGGTCGTCGTCCTAACCTGAATTACCTACGAAGCTTTGGATCCAAAGCGTTCGTGTTGGACAAGCAACCAGGAAAGGGAAAATTCGACTCCAGGGCTCTGCAAGGAAGACTCGTTGGTAATCCTCGGATATCATCGACGAAGACACACTCATCGGGCGAACCAGGGCGGCGGACATCACGGGAGGCACCATTCCACTCGGCACCACCATCTGGCTTCAACAAGACCTCGTGCCATAATCGACGGCAACGACCAGGATCGACGACCGCAAGACCAGGCCCAAGTCCACGAAGAGAAACCTCCAGCTCGTAAACGTATCGCAGGAAGGCCTGCGAAGTTGAATACCGGCCGTCCAGGTAGACCGAGCAAGATCTACCAATACGTCGACGAAGCTAAGCAGTCTCGAGATGCCAGATCTCGATCTCCTGATCAATCCAACGAGGACCAAATCTCCAACGACGATGATACGGAACAAGGTTTCAAGATATTCGAACAGCCTACTTGCTCTGGAAAAGAGCAATCAGATTGCTTCACCATGCACTGCGATGACAATCCACAGTGGCACGGCATCGAATTCGTCTTTTCCTGTTCCAAGATTCCTCTATCCGAAGCCATTTCTGGACCTGACAAGGAGGAATGGAAGAAAGCCATCGCCGCCGAGACTCGGAGCATGCTCGAAAACAATGCCTGGGAGATAGTTGATCGACCGACCGATCGGAAGGTCATCGGCTCACGTACGGTCCTGAGGAACAAATACAGCAGCGACGGTACCCCGGAGCGACGCAAAGCTCGCATAGTCGCCAAAGGATTCAACCAAATCCCCGGCATCGACTTCTACGAGTCCTACTCTCCCGTCGGAAAGCTCAGTTTGCTGAGACTTCTCTTTGCCTTGTTCGCAAGGCACCATCTCGCAGTTACTGAACTTGACGTCACGACAGCGTACCTGTACGGCGACAATCGCGACATCGATACCGAGACGTACATGTAGCCACCTGAGTTACTGCTAGGCTCTCTGGACATCATCTCCAAGATGGATCCAGACCCGCTCATCCGAGACAAATCCGCGAAGATGCTCGCCAAAGCTCGCAAGGAAAACCAAACGTGTCGGCTCATCCGCGCCATCTACGGGTTGAAGCAAGCTGGATGTCAATGGCACTTCACGTTGACATCAACCTTCAAAGAGGCTGGACTACGGTCAACACACTCAAATCCCTGCCTCTTCAACGACGAGTCAAAACGAAATTTTGTTCTCGTCTATGTCGACGACTTGTTGATCGCCACGAAGGACAAGAAACTCAAGAAGCACCTGATCGAAATCCTTTCCCAGCGTTTCAAGATCAAGAACTTGGGTCAGCCTGCATACTGCCTGGGCATCGAGATCAAGAAAGCGAGGGAGAGCATTCACCTGTCACAGTCCAACTACATCAGGGATATTCTCGAAAGGTTCGGGATGGGTGACTGCAAGCCTGTCTCTACACCAATGTCCACATCAACCGACCTTCGAGTTACCTCAGGAGAGGATGAACCAGCCGAAAAACGCCCGTTCCGAGAACTGTTGGGCTCACTGATGTACCTCGCCGTTGGAACACGCTCAGACATCGCTCACGCCGTCAGTGCCATCAGCCAGTTCAACCAAAACCATTCCAGCATCCACTGGAATGCTGCTAAGCGAGTTCTGAGGTACCTCAAAGGCACCATGAACTACGGACTGCTGTACAAGGCCGATGATCATGCAAATTGCCCAATAGACCGTCGATCGTACACCGGATATTCCTTCCTTCTAGCCGAAGCCTCCGTCACGTGGGAGTCGCGGAAACAAACCAGCGTCGCACTCTCATCCACCAGAGCTGAGTATCTTGGATTCTCCACCGCAGCCAAGGAAGTCATCCATCTGATAAACTTCATGAGGGAACTCGGATTTGACTCCCTGGCCAAGGTCGAGCTATTCAAAGACAACACCAGCGTCATCAAACTCTCCAAAAACCCTATATTCCATTCCCGAACCAAACACATCTCCGTTAGACACCACTTCATCCGTCAAGCTCTGAAACAAGATCCTATCAACCTTTCCCATATCTCCACCGATTTTATGTTCGTAGATTTTTTGACTAAACGCCTGCCTGCACCGAAACACGAGTTCTGCTGCAGAGGCCTGGGAATTCTACCCGTTGACTCCAATGCTACCCGTCAAAATTAAGGGAGAGTGTTGGGATTCTAATTCTCCCGCTCATATTGGAGTGAGAACGCCATCTGTTCGGGTAACAACCGCTCGACTCATTCGCGTCCGCGCTATTCATCTTGTTCGACCGTTTTATTCAACTTTGTAATAGTACAAGTTTTTCTTTAATAAATCATTTGAGTTGGATTCCAAATATCGTTGTCATCATTGTTCCGACCTGAACCACTTGCTTACGCAACTCTCAACATTGTATGAATCAACTGCCATTTGTAATAAACACTCAAATGGTACTTTCTTTTTGTATTGGTCGTAAAGAGTATTGCCTGTTTCTTTTATTGTAGCAATCGTCTTCTCAATTGCACCATTAGATTTAGGGTGATATATAGCCGATCTAGTGTGTTTAATTTTTAAATCGCACAACCATTCTGAAACAGTCTTATTAACAAATTCAGAACCAGAGTCCGAGTGGATCCGTTTAGAAAAAGAAAAAGCTGAAGTATATTGAAACAATTTGTCCCTAACAAACTCATCACTAACGGGCTCTTCACTAGGACAAATTTGAATAAATTGAGAAAGTTGGTCCTGAATACTAGACAATTTCTTTTATTTGAAACACCTTTTATTGTACATACATCTATATCAACACGATCAAATATGGTATTCGGTGTTTGTGTTATGATCATAGGTATATTATGATTTAATCTATCTATCTTATTTCGTTGGCTTCCTTTCTTAAAAATTCCGACTTATCTAACTGTATTTTCAAATTATGTTGACGAAGTGTTTTAAATACGTTTTCTAATTTTGTATTGCGCTCGATTAAAGAATTACCGTAAACAATAATATTGTGGGGATTAGGCCATTTAGCACCATGTGTATTACGCGTTGTAAAGTCGCTGGTGCATTTTTTAAACCAAATGGCATGCGTGTAGATTCAAATAATTTACCATTTGCACTAAAAGCAGTTTCAAGAATGGACCCTTCTTCAAGTCTAATCTGATGAAAACCAGACGCCAAATCGAGAGTCGAAAAATACACTGCATGACCTAGCGAGTCTAAAATCTCTTTAATCAAAGGTAATGGATATTTATCGGAAACCTTCTTTTTATTAAGTTCACGGTAATCCACAACCATCCGCCATTTCGTTCTTCCCAACGCATCTTGTTTCTTTGGAACTACTCATAATGGAGAGCTCCAAGGCGAAAAACTTGGTCTTATGATATTGTATTTTAATAGTTTGTCAATTTGATTATTTACCTCCTCCTTATGTACTTGAGGATAACGATAGGAATTTCATCAATGGTAATAATCCTATGTTCTAAAATATCCGTGCCTATAAATGTATCTCCTTCAATATAAAAAATATCTTCGTATCTTTCAATTAATTTAACAATGGAATTCTTTCCTTCGTTATTTAAATGTGTTATTTTTTGGTACAACGATGAATAAATATTATTATAGGTATATGTAACCATTAAGTAATGTTAAGAGATGTGTATGTCCTGTTGCTAGCTTTTAGTATTTTACTTTTGTGTTCTTTTCTAAAAGAAGGTAGTTTTTATGGTAGTTAGGTAGAAAGGTTAGTAGTGTACATACAGTGAGTAGAGTTCGTGACGGATAGTCAGCGCGGTCGGACGTCTTAACCATTAGTAATATATATAGTAATAGTTTATCAATAAGAAAGAATATTATTTAACCACATCACAATTATTAAAGTTCATAAACAATTACATTGTGTTTATTATTGCTTCTTCAATTATCTGCCAACAAAATGTTTAGTTCTAATTTGGTCAAATAGTTTTTTTTTTTACGTTCTTGTATAATCTGATTGCTAAATTTACTTACACTATTTACTGTGTTTATTTGTTTTGAGTTAAACGGAATGAATTGGATATTTTCGATTTCTAAAATTTGTTGCTTATCAGTTAAGTTAATGACTGTTATCGTTATTTCATTTGAAGAAGATGTCTTAACCAAACATTCAGGAATTAATATCGAATTTGATAAATTGAACTAAATTAAACTCCTAGTTTACATTCGCTTCTACTGGAATTGTTATTATTTCTTCACATCTAGGATCAATTTTGATATGATGTAAAACTTTGTTTTGTTTGATTTAAATTTTACTGTTTGATCATTAGACAATTTTCAAATGGAATTATTGTAATCAATCTGAATATTATTAAGTGATAAAGACTCTGTTCCCAAGATCCCATCTACATCTAAATTTGAATTTTTTAAAACATGAAATTTGGCAGGGTTTGAATTAATTAATTTGAATTAATTTTGAATTTGAATTAATTTTAGTTTCTATCGTACCTAAACTAGGGAATGGTTGACTATTAATGCCATTTAGGAAAATACTCTCTTTTTTATTATTTTTTTTAACTGTTTTGTTTGATTTAAATTTTACTGTTTGATCATTAGACAATTTTCAAATGGAATTATTGTAATTAATCTGAATATTATTAAGTGATAAAGACTCTGTTCCCAAGATCCCATCTACATCTAAATTTGAATTTTTTAAAATATGAAATTTGACAGGAAAACAATTAATTTTGGTTTCTGTCGTACCTAAACTAGGAAATGGTTGACTATTAATGCCATTTAGGAAAAAAAATACTCTTTTTTATTAATTTCGGGTAAATTATTACAATGTTTTAAAATATTAATGCTCGCACCCGTATCAACTAATAATTTACACCATTTTCCAAACAGTCTACATTTAACAACTGGTAAATTACTAGAAAACTCTTCTTTTGTAAGCATAATGTTAAAAAAGAGACTTTCAATTAATAGGATTCGGTACCCTCCGACGAATCCGCGAACAAGTTTGTTACTCATATTTTGCGATTCAGTTTCGGAGTCTGAATGTGGTTCAATAATTTTAACCTGATTTTTTAATTTAAAACAATTTTCACGCGAAGGACCTACTTTTCCGCAATGCATACAAGTCAATGCTTTATCAATTTAAAATTCCTAAGCATACTACTAGAGGGTTTTGTTTCCGTTACTTCACTAGACTTATTTTTAAATTTTAGAGGTGATTTTGATCGAAGTTCTTTATACCTGTTATTATTAACACTATGCTGTGATTTTAATTCCGCATCATATAATTTAAACATTTTCTCTTAGTTTTGCAGCCTCTAAAATCTTATCTAAATTTTTAAATTCTTTTGTCATAAGAGCTGTTCTAATATTAGTATGTAATTTACGTAAATAGGTCGTAATGGCAATTCTTTCAAACGCATCCGCCAAAGTTTTTTGAGCATTTCTACCGCAGAAGCACATATCTTAAAGGAACAATTTTATTATATAGTCTTATCTTTACATTGGACAGTAAAAGAAACCTAAAATAAATTTTCGAACGATTTTTGTAATTCGTAGGCTCCTTCCAATGCAACGAAAAGTTCATCTGCATCGGTAATAATACGAGACGAGATTAGAGACAGAGTCAGTCGAACTATTAGGATTTGTCGTGTTAAAAATGAAAATGATAGCATAAGAAGTAACGAATAATCAAATAGGCGGTGGACAAAAAGTAAATCACTCATCCCAAAAGTAAAAAGATCAGTTTCATGTGAGGTTGTAGGACGAATTCCCTTCGTTGATTTTAAATACTTAGGACGAATTATTCCTCTAGTGGCAACTTCAAAGATCGTTGGATGGACCTGTAGACGATCCTAATGACTGCGCCAAAATGTTTTCTGGTTTTCCGGGTTCGAACGAAAAGTTCCGACTAACGCACGACAACTAAATGTTATTTGGTAGTTGTTGAACCAAAAGTTCGTTTAACTTTATTTTTCTTTTAATTAGCTAACACTAAATCTTTTTATAAGAATGACGATGTTAAGCTTTCAGGAAAAACGAAGAAACGTTAATTTATTATAAATTTATTATTATTTTGAAGTTACAACCGACAGAATGACAGCATATTAAATAACTTAACTTGGTCTAATTGTAACTCCTAACGTATAGTGATTTATTATCTAAATAAATACGGATAACAATACAAATATAGATACCAATGAAGAAGAGCACATTACAGTACGTACGTACAGTTCGAACCATCAGTGTTTGCTGTTGTTGGTACATGTTGCACATACGTATATGCATAGACACATACATACGTACACTCATGTATACACATGAGAAGCTTATTTAATTGTCGTCATGTTGTTGTATTAGTCTCTTTTACTATTTGTGCATATTTAAAAAAGATGGAACTATTCAAATGAAACGTAACAGTCGTTCCACACTGTAGGTAGGTAATAATTAATAATATTGGTCAGTGATGAAGGAGGATGCTGCAACTGTGCTGCTTCGCTGTCTGATCTTACAAAAATTCTAGGTATATACAGTTCGAACCATCAATGGTTGTTATTAGCAGTCTAATAAGCCACGAACTTGCCCTTCGCTCGTCGTTCGATGCCTGGTAAATGATATCCGTTCAATACTGTACATGGTTACTACGTTGCGTCACTCGGCACTTATGAGACCGAACGGTCTCCTGGTCGCATATTATTATTATCGTACTTCGTCTGTCATCGACGACACTAAAAGCTATGATATCTCCCTGCTACAACCGTTTTTCTAACCATTATAGGTTTATTTAGAATACACACAGAATGCGTTTGTCTCTGCTCTTTTTCTTTAATGAAGAAGTTAATAAATTTAAACTTAAAGTCACATATACCTACATAGCCTTTCATTTTAAAGTAGTAAATTACACACACAAATATTCGTTTAATACATATATTATTTTTATTATTCATAATACATAGTACATCAGCTCAGTTCTCACTTCACAATACCTTCCGTTTACATATTGTTAGACTAGAATATCGGCGTAGTTCACCTCAACGTGGTAGGAACGTTACCATAATCCAATAAAATAATTCGAAGTGGTCTGTATTCTGTCGAAACTGCCAGACGTGGATCGCGATTTCGATCTTTTTGGATCTCATCAGCGCGTCGCNAAAGAAAGACGAAGGCTAAGATGTTGGAATTGCGGCGAACTAGGTCACACGAGAAGGCAGTGTAGGAAAAGTACTCCTTTCCCAAGTACTCGACGTCAACAGCAGGAAAACTAGATAGGGTCGACGTAACGGGGCAAACGTTGACCCACGGACAAAAAGACCCCGAATTTATCGCATTTACGAAGACCTTGAAGCACCAGAATGACAGTCTACACTTAGGTGGAAAAATAAATGGGCGAAGGTGCGTGCTTCTTTTGGACACTGGGGCCACTAGGAGCATAGTAAAACCCGGTGTAATTGAGGGTTCTAACCAGGTCATGTCAACTAAGTGGGTTCTGCGTACGGCTACCGGAGAAAAAGCGGTTGTTCATGGCGAAGCTAACGTCTCACTTGAAATCGGTAAGACTGTCTTTGACCATCAAGTGCTTGTGGCAGATATTGAAGATGACGTAATTCTTGGGCTGGACGTTTTATAAAAATACGATTTTGACATGAATTTAAGAAGACGCCTTCTGAGACTAAATGGCGAAGAATTCTATCTCAACAAAGATAGACAGGAGGCTGTAACCCGAAAGGTAAATTCTGAAACAGTACCTGTTGAAATAAGTGGAGTGACGGACAGACATTGTAGGAATCTAACCAATGAGCAGAAATGCAAAGTGCAACATCTACTTTGTCAGAACGCCGACGTCTTTGAGACGGACAAGAATGGTAGGGGAAGGACCAATATCGTAAAACAAAAACACAAGATGATACCGGAAATGCGCAGCCTATTCGTCAAAGACCTATACGATTACCCCTGGCCAAAAAAGAAGAAGCAGAGCGAATAATCCACGAAATCCAGGAGACCGGCATAATTGAGCCATCCTCAAGTCCATGGACATCACCGGTAGTATTGGTAAAAAAGAAGGATGGAACAACCCGTTTTTGTGTGGATTACAGCCAGCTTAACAACGTAACTAAGAAAGATAGTTATCCACTACCTCGGATTGATGACACCTTCTATATGCTTTCTAGTTCGAAAATGTTTTCCACACTCGACTTGAAGAGCGGATACTGGCAAGTTGCTTTAGATGCTGACGACAAGGAAAAGACCACATTCTCGATCGGCACGGGCCTTTGGCGGTTTACAGTTATGCCTTTTGGTTTATGCAATGCCCCGGCGACGTTTGAAAGGTTGATGGAGAAAATCTTGAGTGATCAAATTGGAAAGACCTGCTTGGTATACCTGGATGACATCATAGTGATTGGAAGCATCTTTAATGAACATCTACAGAATTTGCAAGCGGTATTCCAGCGGTTACGCGAGGTCAATTTGAAACTCAGCCCGAAAAAGTGCCACCTTTTCCGCGAGGAAGTTTCTTACTTGGGTCATGTTGTAACAGCGAAGGGCGTGGCCGTGGATCCAGAGAAGATAAAGGCCGTGAAAGAATGGTCAGTGCCTGAAAAAGTCCACGACATAACTGCTTCTTGGGATTGTGCACTTATTATCGTCGCTATGTTTATGGATTCGCCAATATCTCCAAACCTTTCACACGTTCAACCGAAAGTGACCGCAAATTTCATTGGGATTCGGATTGTCAAACGGCATTTGACACTTTGGAGCAGGCTTTAATCACAGCCCCCGTACTGGTATATCCTCGGCCCAATGGAATGTTCATTTTGGACACCGACGCCAGCAATGTGGGAATGGGAGCCGTTCTTTCGCATTTACAAGATGGCCAAGAGAAGGTAATCGGCTATTTTAGCAAGACCTTATCAAAAGCCGAAAGAAACTACTGCGTCACTAGGCGAGAGATGCTGGCTGTAGTCAAACGTGTAGAACATTTTTATAATATACCTTACGGACGAAGATTCACCCTAAGCACCGATCATGCAGCTTTAAAGTGGATTCTGAACTTCAAGAATCCGGAGGGCTAGGTAGCTCGATGGACTGAGAAGCTACAGGAATATGATTTCCAGAAGATATTGTCAAGCAGACTGCAAGCAGTGTGATCGAATGGAAAAGAACGAAGAGGCAATTCTTCGCGTCACGGTAATCGATGACGAATGGTTACCTGACAATATAAAACACGACCAGGAAAACGACCAACGTGGCAGCAAGTTCTTCCTGTACCCAAGTACTAAAATCGTTATGGGCTCAGTGGGAGTAAATGGTTTTGGAGGATGGCATCCTGAAGCGAGTTGTTGAAGGTCCAGATGGAGAGGAAGATAGGAAGCAACTGGTTATTCCTCGAAACAAGGTTAGAGAGGTGTTGCAGTACCTTCATGGTGGATAATCTGATGGCTATTTTGGAGTGAATAAGGCGCTTGGAAAAGTTCGAGAGCGATTTTATTGGGTGAACTGTATGGAAGATGTCAAGAATTGGTGTAATAAGTGTACCACCTGTGCCGCGAGTAATGGACCATAGAAAAGGCCAAGGGCGCCAATGCGTCAATACAATGTCTGTGGCCCCTTCGAACGAATCGCAATCGATGTGGCGGGTCCATTCCCAGAGTCCGAGAGAGACAACAAGTACATCGTGGTCGTTATGGACTATTTTACCAAGTGGGTTGAAGCCTATGCCCTTCCGAGCCAGGAAACCATAGTTGAGGAACTGGTGAAAGAGTTGATCAGTCGTTTTGGGGTGCCCTTGGAGTTGCACTCAGACCAAGGGAGGAATTTCGAATCGGTTATATTCCGTGGAATATGCGAGCTCCTAGGAATAAAGAAAACTCGGACTACTCCACTCCATCTACAATCGGACCGCATGGTTGAACGAATGAACCGGACCTTGATTAAATATCTCTCCAAGGTAGTGCCTGACCACTAAAGGGTCTGGGAGCGCTGGGAGCGCCGTTCATCTGTCCACGAAACGACTGGCCAAACACCTGCCAGTGTCCTTTTTGGTAGGGAGTTACGACTGCCTTGTGACCTCAAATTCGGCTGTAAACCAGGAGATGACTTGGCTGGAGAAGATTATGTTACCAACCTCCGAAGAAAGCTTAACGATATCCACGAGTCGGTTCGTCTGCATGCGCAGATTGTTAGTGACAGGATTAAAGAAAACTACGACATCAAGGCCACAGCAGGTGGTTACCAAACTGGAGATCTTGTTTGGTTGTATAATCCTCGTCGTCGCCGTGGACTATCATCTAAGTTCCAAAAGAATTGGGAAGGTCCCTTTGAGATAGTGAAGAGGATTAACGACGTGATCTGCCGAATTAAGAAAACTCCAAATGGGAAGCCGAAGGTAGTCCATTTTAATCGCTTGGCTCCATTCGCCGGTGCAAATGTAGAGGAAGCGTGGGTCAGATTATTAGGAACTACTCCTTCCGAGCCCACATTGGAAGAGTTCATGAAAGAAGGCCCCCATGTTAACAGGAAATTTGGAGTGACGCAAGAAATCCGACGAGACGTCTTTGCTATATCCAAGGAATATTCTCTGGCCCATTGCGTTTCAAAGGATCTCAGAATGAGCCGTGGTGTCGCGTCCGAGTTCAAACGCAGATTTGGCGGTTTGGAACATCTTGAAGACCAAGTACAGAAGGGAAAACACTGTTGTGCTTGTCTGACGGACGACGCAATATCTATTACCTAGTAACTAAAGGAAGATGCTCTGATAACCCCACTTATAGAGACCTTTGGGAGGCAGTAATAGAACTCCGCAGACATCTTCTGGTGAATAACCTACAGAAGCTGGCGATTCCGAAGCTTGGTTGTGGACTGGACAACCTAGATTGGAGGATCGTACGGAACATGATCGAAGTCCTGTTCCGCCGTACTGGAATGGACATTTTGGTTTGCAGTAATAACCCGAATCGGACCAATCAGGAGAAGACCGTGGACTGTTACTTCTATTCCCGGAGTGGATGTCGTGAAGGCGAGAATTGCAGATTCCGGCATGATACTGCGAAACGGAAAGTAAAAATGTTTCGGGACGAAACATCCTTAAGGAGGGGGCAGTGTAGCGACCACTAGCGTGATTCTTCGCGATCGGGCATACGTTTGTGTTAACGAGCTGCTCAACCTCACAGGAAGGATTGTCAGAAACAGAATAAAACTTTTACTCAAATAAATATCATCAACCCTGATTAAATCTGATATGAAATGTAAATTTGAATAGAGGGATTTACTCTTACCAACCGCCAAGTAAGCATAATTGGGAAGAATGATATTAAAATGATTATCCAGAAATTTTGAGGGATCGGGAATAGGATATCATTTATAAAAATTAAACTTAGTTTTTGTTAATAATGGCACTTTTGAAAGATTATTGAAAGTAATTTTTGACGTACAGGTTTGCAAAAATTTTGAAATATTATTAGGTGTTGGTTCAAACAATAATTCTTTTTCTTTTAGATGTTGTAATAAATTATACAGTTCTTTAAGAAAGTAATTGTTTTCTACTAATTCTTGAGGTAGAAGTTTTAGTTTTGCAAATAATAAATGTTTTTTTAAATTAACTATATCGTATTATAACTCTTGAATAATCTCTGATATAATTAATGCTAAGTTTAAATTCTAACCTTCTTTTCAGTTCGATTAATTTTTTGTGTATTATTTTTTATTTGAATTAAAATTATATTAAAGTTTTTATTAATGATCTTTTCATTGATTTGAACAGACGCAAGAGTTTCATTAAAGTCCCGAATAGTATCTTTAACCATGCTAAGTGATTCATCGACAAAAGATAAAGTCCTTTTATTACTATCCTGGACCTTTTCTAATATCTCTCCTATTCTAGCCTCATCGTTGGCATTCATGACACCAAATAAAGTATGTAATCCAAAGTCAAAGATATCAAACCAACCGCGTTTCTTACGGGATACTGGAAATGTAGATTTCATTACGTTTAAATCTTTTTCTAAGTTATTTAAATTAGCTTGCAATATTTGTGAATGACTGATTTCAGTATTTATGTTGGTTTGTGTGGAATGTAATTTTGATTTGATTCTGTGAAATTGTGTCGAAAAGGGTTTGAATATTCCTTATTTTTATAATTGTCCATTCTGAGCCAATCTCTTGCAATGATCCCAGAGGTGGTGCATAAAGACCTACATTCGAACTAATTTCTTCCAGATTTACAGGATCCGCTACCGAAATCGAGGTCAGCGACCTGCAATAATTTAATTTGCTTTAATAAACGTAACTGCTCTATATTAACAGTTTGTATTGGTTCTCTAGTATTTTTTGTTTGAATTTTATAGTTTCTGTCGTTTACTATTTCAACTATAGGATAGGGACCGTCCCATTTAAATTTTCTACCAACTAATTTTTTTAGAAACACTTTATCATTGATTTGCAATTTGGGTATTGATTGTGAAAATTTTTTATCGTATCTTAATTTTGACTTTTGACTTATTCATTTTTATTACCTTCGTTCTGATTTTCATCCGATTCAACGAGTAAATTAGGTGGTTTCACTCCAAACAAAAGTTCGAAGGGTGTGAATTTAGTAGTTGAGTTTATTGATGTGTTATATGAATGAACTGCCATTTGTAGTAGACATTCAAATGGTATTTTCTTTTTATATTGGTCATAGAGTGTATTACCTGTTTCTTTTATTGTGGCAATCGCTCTTTCAATTGCGCCGTTGGACTGGATGGTATATAGCTGATCTGGTGTGTTTAATTCTTAAATCATCTAATAATTTTGAAAGTGTTTTATTAACGAATTCAGAACCTGAATCAGAATGAATTCTTTTGGGAAAAGAAAAGGTTGAAACAAATTGAAATAACTTATCTCTAACAAAATCACCGGTAACGGGTTGCACACTAGGGTAAAGTTGAATAAATTTAGAAAGCCGGTCCTGAAATACTAAGAAATTTCTTTTATTTGAACCACTCCTTATCACACATACATATATATCGACACGGTCAAATATGGTGTTTGGTGTTTGTGTTATTACCATTGGTATGTTACGATTTGATCTATTTTATTTCTTTTACAGAATTCGCAAGAATTTATTACATCTGATATGTCTTGTTTTAAATTTGTCCAAAAGTATTTATCTTTTAATTTTAAGTAAGTTTCTGTGATGCCTTTGTGAGCATTAGCTGCTGACTCATGGTAATTTTTTATTGTTTTGTATTTAATGTGTTTTTCAATTATATCTGCAATTTTTTTTATTAGACTAACTTTTTTATTTTGTAAATTATTTAAAACTAATAATTCATTTAAAACATCGACCATAGAATCATCTTCTACCACGAATAATAAATTTTCTGAAGGAAACAAAGGGAAAATATTCAAAACATTTTCCTTAAATTCTGCATTATTAGTACTTACTTCAAAAACATACTGATAATATTTCGAACGAGAAAAAGTTATTTCTATAGAATTTTCGATTTTGTCAATGTTTGTGTTTAACAATATTGTATTTACTTTTGTTTCATTGTTTTGAACATGAAAAATAATTATTTCAGTATCGATAGGAAACTCACTAACTATTTCTATTTTACTATTTATATTATCTAAATTTCTATTTGATACCTGAAAACAGCCATCTCAGAGGTTGGTGGTCTGTAACTTTAGTAAATTTTCTACCATATAAATATGGACGAAAATGCTTAACCGCCCAAACAATTGCAAGCAATTCGCGTTCAATCGTACTGTATCGCGTTTCTGCTGGGTTCAAAGTTCTCGAAGAGTAAGCTATTGGCATAACATTTTTTAATGGTACCTGAGAAAGTATTGCACCTATCGCATATTTAGATGCATCTGTGGTTAAAAAAAAAAAATTAATTGAAATTCGGGTATTGTAAAATTGGTGGAATTGAAAGGCAATCTTTTAATTTTTGAAATAAATTTTGACAGTCACCGTTCCAATTAAAGGTTTCATTCTTCTTTAACAATAGCGTTAAAGGTTTCGTAAGTCTCGCATAGTTCGGGATAAACTTTCGATAATAACCGCTAAGGCCTCGAAAAGATTTAACTTGTTTTGGATTTTTTTGTACCGGAAAACTTTGCACCGCTGAAATCACATGACTTAAAAAGTTAGTTTCCTTTCGCAAAAATTCCGATTTGTCTAATTGTATTTCTAATTGTAGTTCACCATCATTACCGATCATAAACTTTTAGTTTGGTTGTTTAACGTGAAAGACCCTGGAAGTCGTTTACTCAAATTTAGATTAGCCCTCGATGAGTATGATTACGAAATCGTACACAAAGCTGGTAAAATGAACGTTAACGCGGACGCGCTTAGTAGACTCCCTTATAAAGTAAACTCATTAGAAAAATCTGTTAACTATGAACAATTTAAAGACGTCTTAGGAAAACAGATCATACAGAACCTTCAAGTTATCGAAATAACAGGAAATATTCTCAATTCACCCTCTAGTCACATTCTAAATTTTGTTGCAAAAGATAACACACCTATTAACACAATTACTCCAATTTTAGAATCAACATATAATTATAATTTAGATGAAGAAGTTAGAAATCTTAATGTAGGAGACATTTTTATAAAACAGATACACATAAAAAATATAATTAATTTAGTTATAGTGAATAAAAATTGCGACTCTGTAACAGGTGAGAATTTCTGGGATTTTATGAATAATATCAGGGACATTTGTTTAAATAATAATATCGTTAGTTTAGCTATCCATAAATCTATTTTCTGTATTGTTAAATTGTCATTTGAAGAGATACGCGCAATTCTGCAATTCATTTTCAAAAATACTTCTATAGAAATTTCAATCTATGACAACCCCGAAGAATATACGAACGATAAAATTAACAAAATTCTTGATGAGTTCCATGACACACCGGTGGGTGGACACACAGATTTTAATAGAACTTATAAACGAATAAAACAGTATCATCGGTGGCCGAAAATGAAACGTGATATTCATAAGTTTATCAAAAGATAAATGTCAGAGAAATAAAGTAACGCGCATATATAAATCCCCTATGATAATTTCGGATACTTCTTTTCGTCCATTACAAAAATGCTTTATTGATATTGTCGGTCCTCTCCCACTTACGGAAAACGGCAATAAATATATATTAACTTTCCAAGATAATCTTACAAAATATTCTGAAGCTATCCCCATGATAAATCAAGAATCTGTTACAGTTGCCCGATGTTTAGTTTCTAAAATAATTTGTAAATTGGGCGTACCTAAAACGTTGGTTTCCGGTCAGAGAACGAATTTTCTTAGTTCAGTTATTAAAAATGATTGTAAACTTTTCAAAATCACAAAAATTCAAACCATACAAACAAACTTATGGTGAAAATAAACGCTCAAGTTACTATTGCACAAGAACAACTGGGTGCAGATGTTCACCGACGCAGACGCGGATTATTTAATTTTGTAGGTACTGCTGAAAATTTTTTATTTGGTACGGCAGACGCTGGTGACGCCGCGTATTATGATAAGACCATTGCAGAAATTGCGAATAACGAACGCGAAATGCATGAATTAATGAGCAAACAAACATCAGGTATGCAGAACACCGTTCATGTAGTTAATCAAACACTAAGCAACATAATACATAATGAACAACTCGTTCAGAAAAATTTAGTTACGTTGGAAAATTTTTCAACTCAACTTTACTCTCAAATGTCCAATTTAACACAAAAATTTGATATCAATGTTAAATTTTTAGAACATGCCAAATTGTTATCTGAGTTAGTAACTCAATTCCAAAATGATATTCAAAATTTAATAAACGGGCTAACCATGACACGAGCAGGTTAAATTCATCCATTTCTTGTTAATCCCTCAAATTTAATACTAGAAATCCAAAAAACCCTTCCATTTTTACCTCCTGGACTTCGTTATCCTATATTTATCTCGACAAGAAGCTATCATCTACTGTTGGACATCGTGGACATCGATATCGCTGTTGTAAATCAACACCCCATCATAGCCATAAAAATTCCATTAGTACGAGATGAAGAGTTTGCCATCTTCAAACTTTACCCTTTGCCATCGAAACTGCATTCATCAGACGGCTATATTTTCATTCAGCCTACCACATCACACGTCGCTATTGATAAAACTAAACAATTATTCGTTCCGATAAGTCAAAATGAACTTGAGCAGTGTAAGGCACTCAAGAATGAGAGACTGTAAGCAAAAACAGCCGGCACGGTTAACTTTAAATTCGGAAATTTGTGAAATTGGTCTATACAACAATAAGAAAGACGCTTTTAAATATTGTGATTATAGAATAACCAAACTAAAACAAAATATTTGGCATCGTATCAACAGGACTAATACGTGGTTATATGTGATCGCCGAGACTTTGACGGTAAATTGTGTAAACGCTAAAAGTACAAGTAAGTGTGGATTTTTACAAAACGGGCAGTATAACGTTGAATGTGAACTGTATGGGCTACGGCACTGACGTTAAGTTGGTTCCCTTTCATTCGTACAACAACAAAACCATTTTTTGAATTTCATCCCGACCATAAACGTAGTGGAGGACTGTTGTGAGGAAGAAGAAAGGAAAAATTTGGGAAACATCACTTTGCCACATCTATCACAGAACTACAAATCCACAATATCCTCGCTGGACGATCTGGGAATCGCCACTCTAAGATTAAAAGACATTTTCGAACAACTACACGAAAAAGATATGTTTTTATACGAAATTCTGTAACTTATTCTACTGCTCTTACTTTATTCATTATTTTTATAATAATATTTTGTGTAATTTGTAAATATCGCAGAAATCAGATTAAATCCTTAACATTTCCTTGTAACTGTAGTACATTAGATAGAAATTGTTTAAACATTTTAAATATTCAAAGAAACTCGAGAACTCCAACAGCGACTTGAAGATCACGAAATGTCGTCTCTAACGGAAAATGTATCTGGTAATCAAAATCGAATTTTAGCACCCATTAGATCTCGTAGATCCACAACTTCTTGAGTATTTTCATTTTAAAGTGCTTTCTAAATTTTCTTATAAACCAATGATTTTATAGTTTCATTCTAGGTTTTAGATAAACCAATATCTTAGGATAGTGTTCGATTCTTCCCAAGGGGGGAGGGAATGTTATATTCCACATACTAATTATTAGTTTAAGCGTTTCATATCTCTTTAGGTAATTATGAAATATCCCATATCATTATTATTTCCCATATCATTATTTAACAACAAATATCAAGATTTAAATTTGACTAGAAAATGTAATATTTACTTTTTGTATTTTTTGCCGTTATAAAACGAAGTCAAACTTTGTGCACTTGGTGCTATAAAACTAACATCGTATTTGAAACTTTTCTGAGAAGTGTCCTAAATGGTGCTTTCTCTAGCGTCCCTATAAAAGGGAGCAGGTACCAAATTTCGAGGAGTTATTCTAATTCTGTTCTTGCAACATACCAAATTTTCTACGTCTTTTCTATTTTTTATCTTAAGTTAAGTGTTTAGTATGAAATAAGTTGAGTGTAAGTAATAAGGAATAAAGTTGTTCTCAAAAAGTGTGTCCTGGTTTACTTGCTTGGAAGGTAGCGTGTACATCCCAATTTAAGAACGCGACATAGTCGCGAGATACAACACAACTATGGAAATTTGGTTGTGAAATATCATAATTTGCACCATATGCTCCGGACTATTTCGTTACCAATTTAACATCCCTATGTTTTCGTACGTTTTCGATTGTCTTACCAAATACAGCGTTATTTATAAATTTGTAGAATTTTTTTTTTAAAATTGTTTCTGCTCGCCTGCCTTAAATTTGTAGTCAAATCGATATATTTTTTTAACCAAGGTGATTGTTTAAATTTTAATATACGATGAACCTTTTCAATTTCAATACCTAAATTTAACGCCTGTTTTAAATTCCTATAATGAATAATATAGTTTTTCCTATCGTAGTGTGGTCATTAATTTATGTATTTTTGAATTGGAAGCTGGTAGAATTAAATGTTCCGGAAGGAATGGTAAATCCCGATGTATTTTATGAAGTTTAACTGGATAAATAAGGTCAATTTCAAATATGTAACCATACTCACTATCGTCCGGAATGTCATTAACTACAATAGAGTAGACATCATCAACTCATTGAAATTTCCCTTCTGGTAAAGGAAACGACATCGCGTGACCGTAGAGATTATTTACGTCGAAATACATAATAATATACGTTCTGTCGTGGTCGGCACCACTCTTTTGCATATAACCGAACAGTGCAATTTTGCATCATACTGTACAGTTACCTGGCTAACCTACCCCACTCACATACTATCCCATTCACTGCCCCACTCAGACACCCCTCCAAAACTCACCCTGCGAAACGAAATAAATTAAGTTACCGGGCCTGCAGAAAGTAGTCGATGGCACTCAGCAGCAGCATCGAGCTCTCCCAACCCCAATAGTATTCAGCAGCTGCATTGGGTCTCCCAGCTTCAAATTGCAACCAGAATCAGACATCAGGTATTCACTTCAACACTTGAATCCAAATGGAAGGAGGAAAGCGTGCCGGTCGCAAGGTACGGCTGGCCGCCGCGCCTTATCCCGTGCCGATATCCACCGCACCGAAATCCGCCGTCACTCCGGCCGACAAATCGGACCGTGGTACGGACATAGCAGAACTCTTTAGGGCCCTTGAGTGGAACTACAAGCAGCTACTGGGGGCGCCGGCCGATCGCACACTTCATCGGGAGTCCAGAATGACGGACGTGCATCGTGCCCGGGTAGTGCCAACATCCCAACGGTGAAAGTGTTTTCCTTGTGTGCATAATATTTTCTTTTTCCTATCGGGAATGCCCAGACAGTGACGAATTTCGAATGGGTTCTTGTTTTACTGTTGCCCTTTGTGTATATATTGTGTTCTTTCTCTCTTTTATGTATATATAGTGTTCTTTTATCTCTCTAAATATATGTAAATACTATAAATATATACGCATATAACGACACTTGCATACTTTCTTTCCTTTTACTGCACGGCGTATCCGAGCTTATTCTTACACACACCCTTCTAGACCGACGTCATTTTGGTGCCCAACGTAGGGCCATTCAAGTCCTTCGAGTGTGAAGACGCCCGCGACAAAGATGGCTACGCCGTATCATCGCTAATTCATGAAGGAAGTCCGCCGTGCCAGCCCGAGCGCCTCTACTCCAACCACCACAACGATGACGGTCCCGAACTAGCGCAACATTGCAAGCCAACCGTTCTGGAACAGAACTACAGACGTCTGGGCCGAACCATTCCCTGGATTACCGATCGTTCCATCCCCGACCGGTGTCCCGACGCAAACTTCTCTTCTGGGAGATAATGTAAACACACCCAGTGGCGCCCAAACCAATAAGAATTATTTTACACCGAACTTTTGGCACAACTCCGTCCACAGAAAACGCCGCCTGCCCTGCCCAAATTCAGCGGAGCGCCGGAAGATGATCCTGTAGAATTTGTGCGTACGTTACAATACTTCCGCAATTTTCCGGCCCGAAGCGACGAAGAAGCCACTGAAACAGCTACCACGGGCCTAGAATACCACACACGGACCTATTACCAGTCGTAACGTTCGTTACGCCTGCCGCTCGCATAATTTTGCAATCTATTGCTGCAAGAGTTCGACAGCGTTGCAAGGGGAGTATCCGCTATGGCCAAATTTTTCACCGACAAGCAAGGAAACGAACCCGTTTTTTGTTTTCTGCGTAGAAAGCAGTTGTTGGCACAGCGACTGCGCATCCAAATGACTGATCAGGACCTTACCACACATACCCTCAACCTTTTGAATCCACAACTCGCCACTTCATTGAAGCGCTCCAACCAAGAAGTTTCACCGAACTTACGGACGCATGTGTAATTGTCTACGGGAGGATGAGGAGAATTGTCTACGCAAGGATCATTGCCGCCGCGGTCCGTTAACAACATCATCGCGTCCGCTCCACCAGCTCCATCGCAGTTGGAAAAGAGCGCCCCGGTCACCATTATCTCAAGATCTCAACCGCTCTGTCGAGAATTCCTGTACGCATCGATGGTACCACCGTTACCGCTCTCGTCGACACTGGATCCTTGGTAAACCTAATAAAAAGAGAGCACGATACACAATCAACCCAAAACATTGCTGTTGCCGCCAACAATGCCAACATCGCACACGTTGGAGAAATTTTTCAAAAATGTCAGCAAGAAGCAAAATATCTGTTTTTAAATATATTTCAGCGTATTGTTGTAAAGTATTAATTTTGAATGTATCCCAAATTAAGCATGCATGTTCGTAGTCTTCGTGATAAAGGTGACGGTCGTTCATCGTGCTAAAAAAACATTCTTTAGGGGGTAAAATAGTTTCATGTAATTTTTCCTAACGGTCCATGTATTCATATGGAAAAATACCTTTACGTTGTACCAATTCAAATTTGCCGTCATTTGGAAANGTTCGTAGTCTTCGTGATAAAGGTGACGGTCGTTCATCGTGCTAAAAAAACATTCTTTAGGGGGTAAAATAGTTTCATGTAATTTTTCCTAACGGTCCATGTATTCATATGGAAAAATACCTTTACGTTGTACCAATTCAAATTTGCCGTCATTTGGAAAATATTTCCATGTTATTATTTTTTGTTCAGTAAATATGAAAATAAATAAAAGTACAATTAAAATATGCAAGGGAAGTAAAAGTAGGGAAAGAGCGAATATAAAGATAGGAGACGAAAAATTAGAAGAAGTGGCTGATTTAAGTTATCTAGGAAGTCAAATGAGTTAGGACGGAAGGAGTAGTAGGGATATAAAGCCCAGGGTCGTGTCGCCTTTAATAAGAAGAAGTCACTTCGTTCGAAATGTGGTGTTATAGGCGAATGATGAGGATAACGTGGGTAGAAAAGGTTAGAAACGAAGAGGTATTAGAAAGAATAGGATAACAGAGGACTCTATGGAAGTCAATAAAAAATAGGCGAGATAGGTTTGTAGGACACCTTCTCAGGCATGAAGGTCTAGTCAGAGACATATTAGAGGCAGAAACAGGAGTTAGGAGGGGTAGAGGTAGACCTAGGTTAGATTACTGTTCACAAATAGTTAAGGATGTGGGTTGTTCTAGTTTTAGGGAAATGCGAAGATTAGCTCAGGATAGGAAAGAGTGGAGGTACGTGTCCAACCAGTTTTAGGACTGACGACCCTTTGATGATGATGATAAGAAATATATTTTTCCTTGTTTTCCTCCTTACTGCGTTTTGCTTATATTATCCGTTACATTTTCATTATTTTAAATAGTATACTTTTTAAATCGGCATAAATTGTCAGTTTGTAGTTTTTGAATTTTCTGCAATCGATTGAATGTCTTTCCAAAATGTCCTTTGAACTAAAGTGATTTAAACATCACTGGCACAACCATTTTCTATGACGAAGTCGCTTCGTTTGTTTATGTAATAACTTTGACAGGTCAGTAACACAGGTCTGCGAAATTTTTTTTTGAAAAGTTTTTTCTTAAATTGTTAATATTTGTCGTAATTGTCTTAAAAGTAATAGAAAACGATATTCATATGGTGTATACCACGACACATTAACCCATAAATGCTCAGAGAACACATTTCCATTTGAACCCTTGCCACGTAATGAGTGCGACCGAAAAAATTTTCGATAACCAGTGTTTCAATGTTTTTAACGATGCTCTTTTCGATGGTGCTGGTTAAAAATACCTCCGACAATATTAAAGCATGGAAAGATCGGAAATAAACAATAAAAATGCGATTTTTGAATTGACTTTTTTCTTAAAAAGCAATTTTTTGTGTCCTAACGGTTTTTTTATATGCTTAAAACTTATATAAATCATGACCTCGATTTCTAAACATGAAATAATCACCATTGGTCAAATCGAAATGCCTTTACAAACTGTTTGATCAAACCAAGTTTAATGTAAGGTGGTGGAAGCAATACTTTCTTCTTTCAAAGTCGTATTGATGACATTTTTCACTCCGACTTCCAATTGCATTCTAATTTTGACAGAAATACCGAATAACAGTGATTTTGATTTACCTTAAGTCCACTGTCTTAACACTTCAACATATAATCTGCATATTTTATCGTAACCCACTGTTTATCTTGGTGATAACTTCATTCTGAAGTGAGCTTAATAGTTAAAGATAAATGAAACACAATCTTTTATTACACGTTAATATTATATCTCTCTCAATAATGGCGAGCTATAAACTATTTTTTTTTTAGGCGGTGGAAACTACTATAGTTACTTTCAGACTATCTAAANTATAAACTATTTTTTTTTTCAGGAGGTGTAAACGACTACAGTTGCTTTCAGACTATCCAAAATAAAGTAAAAGACAATATAATGCTCAGTCAGAGACTATAAAATAGAAATATAAGCTATAAATGAATTTTGTGAAAATTCAAATAAATTTGCGGATGCAGAGTTATAAATATACATACATGTACTAATCTACATCCAAAGAAAATGTGACGTGATACGTTAAAACAAAGTTTATATTTGCAAAATATAAATCAACATTTGCATGGTTAAGATAAATTTATACAAAAAACTTTTTTATCGCAGACCTGTGTAATTAACGCAAAATGAAATACTCTGTTTGATTCGATGTCTCCATAAATTGTTCATTTATTCAAATTTGACGATAACTTCAAGTTGAATGGGGAAATTGAAGCTGTCATACTAAAGAACTGTACTGAAATGCGGATATTCTTGTTAGGGGGTGCGGGGTGAATCGCAGTAACAATTGACCATAAAAAACAACAAACAAACGCTCTGCGAGGTCATTTTCAAGCCTGTATTAAGTAAAATAAGAGAAAAGAATATTTTACAAAAAGAGTTCGTAAAACTTACTACACAATCAAAATTCGAAATAAACTAACAATCACATACCAAGGTTTTTGTTATACACATGTAATAAATAGACAAATAACTCAGCAATTCGTTGTCGAGAAGACAATCTTGGAATCACTCATTTTTTAATTATCAAAAGGTCGAAAAATTCGTGCACTAATTACTACACATACAAGTGACCCGTGTCTGGCAGAGTAAACATACATAAAATTAAAATCAAAAACAGAATGAGAGCGATTAGGCAGCGGTCGAAGGCGCGCGCGACGACCTGTGCGACGAGCGCCGACAACGTTTGCGTTCCAACAATCCAAAAATCCGCGTTTGGAGTTTTTACAATGCTAATCATTTCTCTACTTTCAGGTTCAAGGACTAATAGTAGTTGTCTACAAAGTGTAAGTAACATATTGTCTTATTTTTCACAAATCCTACAATGGCAAACTTAAGCACACATACAAACACCATTACCAAACCCGCAAAAGAACATGGAGACGAGATAAAAAAAACTCCTGGACAAAAACAAAAAGAAGAGTAAACAAAATTAGACAAGAAGTAATAGGCGAGGCGCAAAATGGTACGCTGAGAACGATCCCAAAAAAAGGGTTTCCTATACGTATCCAGATTGGATCCAACGACCACCAGCAAAGACTTAGAAGATTATTTAAAGTTGAAATTCCCAGAGGCTTCAGTGGAACAAGACAGCATATCTAAATACCCTGATTACTATACCTCTTATAAAGTAACGATCTATCAAGAAAATTTTGAACAAACAATGCAAGCGAACACCTGGCCCCGTGGAGCATTAATAAGCAGCTTTTTTCACAGGAAAAAAGTGATGTCCCAAATAGCTTAACACATAATCCTGACTTGTTATTATTAAATTGCCAATCTTTGAATCAAACTAAAGTGAACATCATCACCAGCGAATACCTACAAAATTCACAATTGAAGTTTTTATGCTTTACAGAAACATGGTTCCGGGATAAAGAGGTAATAGCTATACCAGGTTACAAAATATGTTCTCATTACTCCAGGTCCACCAAAAAAGGAGGAGGAGTGGCAATCTGGATTAATGAAAATATCCAAGCAACGTCCTTAAATCTGGAAAACATTGTATATAACAAGTTATTGAAATATGTGGTGTAGAGTGGGTATTAAATTCCGATCAAAAACTGTTGTTATTAACTTGCTACAGACCTCCCGATACCTCTGCCATTAACTTTGAAATATTCATTAACAAATTAAGTCTTATCTTAATTGACCTATACACAGCAAAGTTGATTATAATTTTAGCAGGTGACTTTAATTTAGATAAAATAACACAGGAATACAGATACAACATATTGCTCAGTGAGCTAATCAGCTTCAACCTATCCTTGAGTGTAAGTGAACCAATGCGTGGTAACAACACACTTGATTTAATATTCTCTAACACCTCACATGTGCCAAGTCCTTGACAATATTGTATCAGAACAAAGATTACAATCTTAAAGTTAAAATCTGGGGGAGAAGTTTTAGCTATAACAATATACAGAACTTCAAAGAGCAACTTCAGACGCAAAACTGGCGCTATATATCCAACATACAAGAAGTAGATACTGCATTCGATGAATTCTAGTATGTCTTTTGTACCTCTTCAACTTACACTTCCAGAGAAAGCGGATTACCATTTTAAGGACCAATAAGTCTTGGGTAACGGACGAAATCAGGATATCAAGCCGAAATCTCAAGGAAATGCACAGATTGAGGAAATTAAAATGGATCTTTCAAGAAGACTATAAAATAGCCAAGAACAGACATGCATACTTATTAAGAGCAACAAAACAGGCCTACTACCAAAATAGAATTGAGAATTCCAGTAATAAATCCAAAGAATTGTGGAACATTTGCAAATCACTTAATAATAACCGTAGATCATAAGCCCACAATCTAAGTATAAGTAAAAATGGAACTATTATAAAAGATGGAAAAGAAATTGCCGACAACTTTGCAAAGTATTTTGCTGATGAACCTAAGCATACATGTAACAATATAAATCAAGGATACCGTTACGTCGGTTGCGAGATAAATCAGCCTGTAAACTTTTTTCTAAGTCCGTTTTCGGAGGTTGAACTCCAACAACTACTAATACAGAGCATAAACATCTACAATAAGCTACCAAAGACAGTCAAATCTCTGTGTGAAAATAAATTCAAGACATCTCTTAAACAGTGGCTGGTTGAGAAGAGCTTTTATATTATAAATGAGTTCTTAGATTGTAACTACCATTGTCTGAATTAATACTAAATAGATCTATATTTTTATACTTCGTATCTCTTTATATCTATCTTGCTTATCTTGACTCATATTTTGTATTCTTTTAATTTTATATGTATCTCATACTTATATTTTTATAACCATATAGGTATCACATATTTGTTTCCTTTTATTCTTATATACACTTCTTTGATCTTATTTGTATCTCATATTTTTTTTCTATAAACATATATGTATCTTGACGCATTCCATATGTATTTTACACATCAACGGAAATAAAGGCTATTATTGTAATTATTAAATGCAACATTGATCAGGATTTATTTTACTTACAGACCATTATTTTAGTACAATACCACCAGGTAGTTTGAAAAACGTAAGTAAATTATTTCATTTCATTAATTTAACATTAATCCGCTTTATTTGCAGATAATATAGTCAAGTTAATTTATAATCTTTAATTTTTTCTTTATTTACCTAATAAAGGTTATTATTATTATTAAAATAAAATTAAAAATAATAGCAACGTTTGTTTTATTTATTTATATTATGTACAAATTTTCCAATATGAACAAAATTTTTATACAATATCAGACATATTAATCCAACTGTTATGTTTTTCCGGAAATCCTAACCATTTAACGAAAAGATTATTATGTTTACGTTTCAAAACTTTTTCAACTAAATATATATCTGGATATTTGGTTTTCTGTATTTCTTCATTGTAAAAACCTCCACTTATAGGATTGCCATTTNCAATACTGACAGTCCCAATATCCCATCGACCCACGGCAAGGGAGAAGGGCCCACCAAACCACCAGTTTTCTTCGTGTTCCCCGTGTCGCGACTTAGTGCCGATCACCATTAACGAGTAAGTGCGTTTCCTCCATTGACTCTGTGTGTCGTTCTTTTGTTTTATATATATTCTATTTTTGTCCTTTGTGTATATCTATTTCTTTTGTATATATTCCTTGTTCCTTGTATATTCGTTTGTTTTTTTTTGTATTTTGTCTTCGTGTACATGTATATATTTTTTTGGTTTTTTGTATATATTTTGTCTCGCTGTATTTCTTTTTGTCTTTGTGTAAATATTAATCTGTGCCCGCGTGTAAATAAACTGTATTAAATAACCAAGTGCGAAATGTTGTATCACTATTATAATTACTTATTACAGCACAGACTGATTGCAACTGACAATTAGGGAGTGATTGTAATGTATTCATCAAATCCGTACCGATACCGACCGTTATTCAAATCATTATCTTTCACAATAACCAATACGCCATAGTTATTACGATTCCAACATTCAGAGCATATATTTTTAAATTTATCAAACATCATATCTTTATTTACATGATGATTGTATCCATTTTTTAAATTTAAATCGTCTTGTTTAAAACAGAACGAGGAAATTAGCATTATCGCTAATTAGGTGTTTTGGTATGCATGTATACGTTTGACATAAGTAGAAGCACTCGATATGTTTATGTCGTGACATACAGAAGTGATTCCGTATTTTATCCTGTTTGGATGATGCAATATCATCCAAAAAAATAAAAACTCATTAGCTTCCAACGGATCAATTACTGCATCGTTGTCGCTGTACGCATAATATCCAATAATTTCAGCTTTTTCCATGACTTCGTTCAACAATTCATATTTAGGTTGGTACAATCATTTGGAATAAACGTAGACGTGTGTAAATCTCAATCCGTTAGGATTGAATAGCAAACTGAACATTATATACGTTTTTCCGCATCCGCTTGGTCCGCATATAATTGCTCTTATTGAATTAAGGAACAAAACTGGATGATGATGATGATGATAATTTTCATGACTGTATCCGTCTTCGTTGTTTAAATGTTGGTCGAAATTGAAAAGAGAGAGAGAGATGTAGGTTGTTGAACAATTTTCATTATATGACTAAAGATAACATCCAAAATTTCTGCTTTTATACCACACAAGCATGCACACATATGCCCACCCACCTATAAATACGTGAGAGATAAAACAGAAAAGTCAGTTGTTATGATAATTCATCGGGGGGAAGGTGTTCTGAATTATTTGATTAGTAACTTACCATTTGAAGTTCACCTACCGGGTGGATACCAATATTGCGGGCCGGGTACTCAATTATCTAAACGATTATTACGAGGTGATCCCGGTATTAATACACTTGATATAGCTTGCAAAGAACACAATATAGCCTCTACAAAATAATTCAATAATAGACTATTAGAAGAGAAGGCGTGGCAACGTGTTAAACATAAAGATGCAAATATTGGTCAAAAAATCACATCTTTGCTTGTCACTAGCGCAATGAAAATTAAAAGAAAACTTGGAATGGGTTGTTCGAAATTAAAAACAAAAATACGGAAACAAGCTTTTCGTAAAGCAGTCGTAAACAAAGTTAGAAGAATTAAATAATGCCGTTGATATCAAATCATTATCTACGAATGCTATGAAAGCGACAAGACAATATATAAGAGAAGCCGGCGGTGGCAAAAAGATACGAGTACCCCGAATAATTCCGATACCGAAACGTGGTGGTCTTTTACCACTGATTCCGGCCTTTTTAGCAGGAATATCGGCTATCGGAGGATTATCAGGCGGTGTGGCAAAAGTCGTTAAGACCGTCAATGACGCAAAAGCAGCAAAAGAACATCTTCAAGAAGCTCAACGTCATAGCAGAACTATAGAAGCTATCCCTTGGTCGACGGACTGTATTTGAACCCTTATAAATCTGGCAGGGGGTTGTTTTTAAAAAAGAAAAAAAAAAATTCCACTAAACTTACCCTTTCGAGCGCTTACGAATTATGAGGTAGCCCAGTACGCGCGAAACGGCGCTAAAAAATATGAAAGTGCGGTAATTAATTTGGATGAAACGAAAAATCCGGGGACACAGTTTTTTTGTTACATAAAAAGAAATCGTGAAATCCTTTATTTTGATAGTTTCGGCAATTTAAAACCACCTCCGGAACTAATCAAATACTGGCAAGGTCAAGGTGGTTAATCAAGCATCACTGTTGAACCTAATAGAATTCATTATAACTTTGATTCATATCAAACCTACAATACATATATAACTGCGGACATTTATGTCTCGAATTTCTCTATAAAAATTCAAATATATAAACTTCCGTAGTCAGTCATGTCAAAAACGTTTACCGTAACAGGTAGAAAAAGTATTCTTTCGGTAGATTTTTATCCCCCGATCGAATTAGACGAGCGATATCAATATTCAATTGCATTAATTGGGTTTCACACTTACAATAGCATTCCAAACATCCAAGAGGGTAATAATAACAAGTTTTACTACATCGTTGAAAGTGACGAAAACAATAATACTAATAATAGTAGTAGGAGTTCTGAGGAGAGCGGGAATAAAGTTATAACTATTCCAACAGGTTCATTTGAAATTTCCGATTTAGAGGACTTTCTACAATTGCAATTATCCCCGCCGAATAGTACATATACAGTGCGTCGCAAGTATTTGAGTCTAAAACCGAACAATAACACTTTGAAGGTAGAGTTACAGTGTAAATACAAAGTAAACTTTATTCCCGAAGACAGTATTGGGAAACTATTAGGATTTTCATCGAAAATCTTACAAGAAAATATTTTACATGAGTCCGATTTACCTGTCAACATTATTCAGGTATCTACGATTCGTATAGAGTGTAACATTGCTACCGGTTCCTACTGTAACGGATTATCCTGTCATACAATATACGAATTTGCACCTGCTGTTGACCCTGGCTACTCCATTAATATCGAACCAAGAAATCTCACATTTCTACCAATCGATAACCGACGATCTATAAGTAATATAACAATTAAAATAGTAGACCAAAATTCTGAGTTAGTTAACTTTCGGGGAGAAGAGATTATTGTTCGATTAGAATTAAAAAAACAAAATGGGTCTGGTATTTGATAATCATTATCAAACATTCGATATGAGAAAAATGTATAAATTTGAGAATATTAACAATAGTCGGTCATTTAGCAGAAGATCGTCAACGGTAAATAATCGACGTTACCATCATCTATCACCGGAAAATCGAAAATTCTTGGAAAGTATAGGATTCAAAATTAGAGAAAACGATGGAAAGTAATAAATTGCAAATGTTTACCAATCCCATCTACGATGAGTCAATTACAAAAGAGGAAATACATACGTATCCAACTGAAACGAAAGCGTATAATAATAGCGACGAATGTGAGATAAATNGCCGGGGCATTTATAGCAACAAGCATATTGAATAAGCCAAATTCATATAAGAAATCTCAAGAAAAACCGGTATGGGAAAAGCGCTTAGAAAATCAAATTAATACATTAAGAAAGAAAATAGCTCAAGCAACACAATATATATTGGGAAACTTAAGTGAAAAGAAACGTAGACAATGAAACCCAATCAACAAAAGTAATGATGAAGTTAAAGAAGAAATAGACACAATGAAACAAAAATTACAGGCAAAAGCTAAGAGACTAAGACGATATCGAAAATCTAACCAAAGGAAAAACAGGATGTTTAATACAAATGAAAAACTTTTTTACAGATCTCTTGAATGTCAACAGGTTGTAATCAAAGATGCCCCAACAATTGAAGCTATTACTGAATTATGGTCAAATACGAGGGTGGATTGATAAGTTTCCGGCCTGACCAAGAAAAACAAGGTTTTTAAAAATTTTTTTTTTTTATTTCTCAACATAATCTCCTCCAAGGCTGATACATTTCTCATAGCGGTGTTCCAGTCTATTAATGCCATCTCTATAGACTGATTCGTCAAGCTCCTCAAAATAACCATTTACAGCTTCGATTACTTCTTC